>NW_027554437.1:0-300000 GCF_053574225.1 Canis aureus | reverse complement strand
TTCTTTTCGATTCGATTCTTTTCGATTCGAGTTGATTCTTTTCGATTCTATTCTATTCTATTCTTTTCTATTCCATTCGAATCGATTCGTTTTGATTGAATTCGATTCTTTTCGATTCGATTCAATTAGATTCTTTTCGATTGGATTCAATTTGTTTCGAGTCGAATCAATTTGATTCTTTTCGATTGGATTCCATTCGATTCTTTTCGATTTGATTCAATTCGATTCTTTTCGATTCTATTCATTTCGATGATTTTCGTTGAGATTAGAGTCTTTTCGATTTGATTTTTTTCGGTTCGAGTCGATTCATTTCGCTTATTTTGGTTAGGATCAATTCAATTCGATTCTTTTTGATTTGATTTGATTCTATTCGATGTCTTTCGATTCTATTCTATTGTATTCTTTTCGATTCCATTCCGTTCAATTCGATTCTTTTCGATTCCATTCGATTGTTTTAGATTTGATTCCATTCTTTCGATTCTATTTGATATGATTCTTTTCGATTCGATTTGATACGATACTTTTTATTTTGATTCGAATCGATTCTCTTCGGTTCGATTCGTTTTGATTCTTTTCGATTCAATTCTATTCGAATTGTTTCGATTTGATTCGATTCGGTTCTTTTAGATTCTACTTGATTTGTTTCTTTTCGATTCGTTTTGATTCGATTCTTTTTGATTCATGTCGATTCGATTCGATTCTTTTGTTTCGATTCGATTCTTTTTAATTCGAATCTTTTCGTTACATGGAATTCGATTCTTTTCGATTTGATTCTTTATGATTTTTTCAACTCGATTCAATTCGATTCTTTTTTTTATGATAGTCACAGAGAGAGTGAGAGAGGCAGAGACACAGGCAGAGGGAGAAGCAGGCTCCATGCAGCGGGAGCCCGATGTGGGATTCGATCCCGGGTCTCCAGGATCGCGCCCTGGGCCAAAGGCAGGCGCTAAACCGCTGCGCCACCCAGGGATCCCTCAGTTCGATTCTTCTTTATTCGAATCTATTCGATTCTTTTTGATTCGATTTGATTCTATTCGATTTTTTTCGATTTGATTCGATTAGTTCCTTCTTGATTCAATTCAATTCATTTCTTTTGATTCAATTCAATTCGATTCTTTTGGATTCGATTCAATTCTTTTGGATTCGATTCTTTTGGATTCGAGTCGAGTAGATTCTTTTCATTTCGATCGGATTCATTTCAATTCGATTCTTTTCGATTCGAATGTTTTCGAATCAATTCGATACTTTTTGATTCGATTCGATTCTTTTCGTGTCGATTTGATTCTTTTCGATTCTTTTCTATTTGTATTGATTCGATTCTTTGCATTTCGATTCGATTTGATTCAATTCGATTCTTTTCGATCAATTCAATTTGATTGTTTTCGATTTGATTCGATTCGATTCTTTTCTATTCTATTCAATTCGATTATTTTCCATTCGATGATGCAGTTGGATTCTTTTCGATTCGAGTCGATACGATTCGATTCTTTTTGATTAGATACAATTCGATTCTTTTCGATTCGATTCGACTCGATTTCATTTTTTGATTCGATTCGACTAGAATTTAATCGACTGATTCAATTTGATTCTTTTCTTTTCGGTTCGATTCTTTTCTATTCGATTTTTTTCTATTCAATTCGATTCTTTCAATTCAATTCGATTCGATTCGATTCGATTCTTTTCGTTTCAAATCGATTCGTTTCAATTCGAGTCTTTTCAATTCGATTCTTTGCGATTCGATTCGATGTGATATTTTTAATTCGATTCGAATCTTTACGATTCGATTCGATTCTTTTCAATTCGATTCTTTTCGATTCGATTCTTTTTGATTCGATTCATTTCGATTCGATTCGATTCTTTTCAATTCGATTTGATTCTTTTCCATTTGATCTGATTTGTTTCATTTCGATTCTTTTCGAATCAATTCGATTCTTTTCGATTCCATTAAATTTGATTCGATTCTTTTCAATTCGATTAGATTCTTTTCGATTTGATTCCATTCAGTTCGATTCTTTTCGATTCGATTGGATTCTTTTCGATTTGATTCAATTCTTTCGATTCGATTTGAGTTGATTCTTTTCGATTCGATTCAATACGATTCTTTTCATTTCGATTCTAATCGATTCTCTTCGATTCAATTCGTTTCGATTCTATTCGATTTTTTTCGATTCTATTCTATTCGATTCATTTTGAATCATTTCGATTTGATTCTGTTCGAGTGGTTTCTATTAGATTCTTTTCGATTTGATTCAATTCGATTCGAGTCTTTTTGATTCGAGTCTTTTCGACTCGATGCAATTCAATACGATTCTTTTAGATTCGATTCGATTCGATTGTTTTCGTTTCGATTCGACTTTTTTTTGATTCGATTCTTTTCGATTCGATTGTTTTCAATTCGATTGATTCGATTCTTTTCAATTCTATGCTATTCAAAGCGATTCTTTTGTATTTGATTCGATTCGATGGTTTTCTTTTTGATTCGGTTCGATTCGTTTCTTTTCGATTCGATTCAATTCTTTTCGATTCGATTCTTTTCGATTCGAGTTGATTCTTTTCGATTCTATTCTATTCTATTCTTTTCTATTCCATTCGAATCGATTCGTTTTGATTGAATTCGATTCTTTTCGATTCGATTCAATTAGATTCTTTTCGATTGGATTCAATTTGTTTCGAGTCGAATCAATTTGATTCTTTTCGATTGGATTCCATTCGAGTCTTTTCGATTTGATTCAATTCGATTCTTTTCGATTCTATTCATTTCGATGATTTTCGTTGAGATTAGAGTCTTTTCGATTTGATTTTTTTCGGTTCGAGTCGATTCATTTCGCTTATTTTGGTTAGGATCAATTCAATTCGATTCTTTTTGATTTGATTTGATTCTTTCGATGTCTTTCGATTCTATTCTATTGTATTCTTTTCGATTCCATTCCGTTCAATTCGATTCTTTTCGATTCCATTCGATTGTTTTAGATTTGATTCCATTCTTTCGATTCTATTTGATATGATTCTTTTCGATTCGATTTGATACGATACTTTTTATTTTGATTCGAATCGATTCTCTTCGGTTCGATTCGTTTTGATTCTTTTCGATTCAATTCTATTCGAATTGTTTCGATTTGATTCGATTCGGTTCTTTTAGATTCTACTTGATTTGTTTCTTTTCGATTCGTTTTGATTCGATTCTTTTTGATTCATGTCGATTCGATTCGATTCTTTTGTTTCGATTCGATTCTTTTCAATTCGAATCTTTTCGTTACATGGAATTCGATTCTTTTCGATTTGATTCTTTATGATTTTTTCAACTCGATTCAATTCGATTCTTATTTTTATGATAGTCACAGAGAGAGTGAGAGAGGCAGAGACACAGGCAGAGGGAGAAGCAGGCTCCATGCAGCGGGAGCCCGATGTGGGATTCGATCCCGGGTCTCCAGGATCGCGCCCTGGGCCAAAGGCAGGCGCTAAACCGCTGCGCCACCCAGGGATCCCTCAGTTCGATTCTTCTTTATTCGAATCTATTCGATTCTTTTTGATTCGATTTGATTCTATTCGATTTTTTTCGATTTGATTCGATTAGTTCCTTCTTGATTCAATTCAATTCATTTCTTTTGATTCAATTCAATTCGATTCTTTTGGATTCGATTCAATTCTTTTGGATTCGATTCTTTTGGATTCGAGTCGAGTAGATTCTTTTCATTTCGATCGGATTCATTTCAATTCGATTCTTTTCGATTCGAATGTTTTCGAATCAATTCGATACTTTTTGATTCGATTCGATTCTTTTCGTGTCGATTTGATTCTTTTCGATTCTTTTCTATTTGTATTGATTCGATTCTTTGCATTTCGATTCGATTTGATTCAATTCGATTCTTTTCGATCAATTCAATTTGATTGTTTTCGATTTGATTCGATTCGATTCTTTTCTATTCTATTCAATTCGATTATTTTCCATTCGATGATGCAGTTGGATTCTTTTCGATTCGAGTCGATACGATTCGATTCTTTTTGATTAGATACAATTCGATTCTTTTTGATTCGATTCGACTCGATTTCATTTTTTGATTCGATTCGACTAGAATTTAATCGACTGATTCAATTTGATTCTTTTCTTTTCGGTTCGATTCTTTTCTATTCGATTTTTTTCTATTCAATTCGATTCTTTCAATTCAATTCGATTCGATTCGATTCGATTCTTTTCGTTTCAAATCGATTCGTTTCAATTCGAGTCTTTTCAATTCGATTCTTTGCGATTCGATTCGATGTGATATTTTTAATTCGATTCGAATCTTTACGATTCGATTCGATTCTTTTCAATTCGATTCTTTTCGATTCGATTCTTTTTGATTCGATTCATTTCGATTCGATTCGATTCTTTTCAATTCGATTTGATTCTTTTCCATTTGATCTGATTTGTTTCATTTCGATTCTTTTCGAATCAATTCGATTCTTTTCGATTCCATTAAATTTGATTCGATTCTTTTCAATTCGATTAGATTCTTTTCGATTTGATTCCATTCAGTTCGATTCTTTTCGATTCGATTGGATTCTTTTCGATTTGATTCAATTCTTTCGATTCGATTTGAGTTGATTCTTTTCGATTCGATTCAATACGATTCTTTTCATTTCGATTCTAATCGATTCTCTTCGATTCAATTCGTTTCGATTCTATTCGATTTTTTTCGATTCTATTCTATTCGATTCATTTTGAATCATTTCGATTTGATTCTGTTCGAGTGGTTTCTATTACATTCTTTTCGATTTGATTCAATTCGATTCGAGTCTTTTTGATTCGAGTCTTTTCGACTCGATGCAATTCAATACGATTCTTTTAGATTCGATTCGATTCGATTGTTTTCGTTTCGATTCGACTTTTTTTGATTCGATTCTTTTCGATTCGATTGTTTTCAATTCGATTGATTCGATTCTTTTCAATTCTATGCTATTCAAAGCGATTCTTTTGTATTTGATTCGATTCGATGGTTTTCTTTTTGATTCGGTTCGATTCGTTTCTTTTCGATTCGATTCAATTCTTTTCGATTCGATTCTTTTCGATTCGAGTTGATTCTTTTCGATTCTATTCTATTCTATTCTTTTCTATTCCATTCGAATCGATTCGTTTTGATTGAATTCGATTCTTTTCGATTCGATTCAATTAGATTCTTTTCGATTGGATTCAATTTGTTTCGAGTCGAATCAATTTGATTCTTTTCGATTGGATTCCATTCGATTCTTTTCGATTTGATTCAATTCGATTCTTTTCGATTCTATTCATTTCGATGATTTTCGTTGAGATTAGAGTCTTTTCGATTTGATTTTTTTCGGTTCGAGTCGATTCATTTCGCTTATTTTGGTTAGGATCAATTCAATTCGATTCTTTTTGATTTGATTTGATTCTATTCGATGTCTTTCGATTCTATTCTATTGTATTCTTTTCGATTCCATTCCGTTCAATTCGATTCTTTTCGATTCCATTCGATTGTTTTAGATTTGATTCCATTCTTTCGATTCTATTTGATATGATTCTTTTCGATTCGATTTGATACGATACTTTTTATTTTGATTCGAATCGATTCTCTTCGGTTCGATTCGTTTTGATTCTTTTCGATTCAATTCTATTCGAATTGTTTCGATTTGATTCGATTCGGTTCTTTTAGATTCTACTTGATTTGTTTCTTTTCGATTCGTTTTGATTCGATTCTTTTTGATTCATGTCGATTCGATTCGATTCTTTTGTTTCGATTCGATTCTTTTCAATTCGAATCTTTTCGTTACATGGAATTCGATTCTTTTCGATTTGATTCTTTATGATTTTTTCAACTCGATTCAATTCGATTCTTTTTTTTATGATAGTCACAGAGAGAGTGAGAGAGGCAGAGACACAGGCAGAGGGAGAAGCAGGCTCCATGCAGCGGGAGCCCGATGTGGGATTCGATCCCGGGTCTCCAGGATCGCGCCCTGGGCCAAAGGCAGGCGCTAAACCGCTGCGCCACCCAGGGATCCCTCAGTTCGATTCTTCTTTATTCGAATCTATTCGATTCTTTTTGATTCGATTTGATTCTATTCGATTTTTTTCGATTTGATTCGATTAGTTCCTTCTTGATTCAATTCAATTCATTTCTTTTGATTCAATTCAATTCGATTCTTTTGGATTCGATTCAATTCTTTTGGATTCGATTCTTTTGGATTCGAGTCGAGTAGATTCTTTTCATTTCGATCGGATTCATTTCAATTCGATTCTTTTCGATTCGAATGATTTCGAATCAATTCGATACTTTTTGATTCGATTCGATTCTTTTCGTGTCGATTTGATTCTTTTCGATTCTTTTCTATTTGTATTGATTCGATTCTTTGCATTTCGATTCGATTTGATTCAATTCGATTCTTTTCGATCAATTCAATTTGATTGTTTTCGATTTGATTCGATTCGATTCTTTTCTATTCTATTCAATTCGATTATTTTCCATTCGATGATGCAATTGGATTCTTTTCGATTCGAGTCGATACGATTCGATTCTTTTTGATTAGATACAATTCGATTCTTTTCGATTCGATTCGACTCGATTTCATTTTTTGATTCGATTCGACTAGAATTTAATCGACTGATTCAATTTGATTCTTTTCTTTTCGGTTCGATTCTTTTCTATTCGATTTTTTTCTATTCAATTCGATTCTTTCAATTCAATTCGATTCGATTTGATTCGATTCTTTTCGTTTCAAATCGATTCGTTTCAATTCGAGTCTTTTCAATTCGATTCTTTGCGATTCGATTCGATGTGATATTTTTAATTCGATTCGAATCTTTACGATTCGATTCGATTCTTTTCAATTCGATTCTTTTCGATTCGATTCTTTTTGATTCGATTCATTTCGATTCGATTCGATTCTTTTCAATTCGATTTGATTCTTTTCCATTTGATCTGATTTGTTTCATTTCGATTCTTTTCGAATCAATTCGATTCTTTTCGATTCCATTAAATTTGATTCGATTCTTTTCAATTCGATTAGATTCTTTTCGATTTGATTCTATTCAGTTCGATTCTTTTCGATTCGATTGGATTCTTTTCGATTTGATTCAATTCTTTCGATTCGATTTGAGTTGATTCTTTTCGATTCGATTCAATACGATTCTTTTCATTTCGATTCTAATCGATTCTCTTCGATTCAATTCGTTTCGATTCTATTCGATTTTTTTCGATTCTATTCTATTCGATTCATTTTGAATCATTTCGATTTGATTCTGTTCGAGTGGTTTCTATTAGATTCTTTTCGATTTGATTCAATTCGATTCGAGTCTTTTTGATTCGAGTCTTTTCGACTCGATGCAATTCAATACGATTCTTTTAGATTCGATTCGATTCGATTGTTTTCGTTTCGATTCGACTTTTTTTGATTCGATTCTTTTCGATTCGATTGTTTTCAATTCGATTGATTCGATTCTTTTCAATTCTATGCTATTCAAAGCGATTCTTTTGTATTTGATTCGATTCGATTGTTTTCTTTTTGATTCGGTTCGATTCGTTTCTTTTCGATTCGATTCAATTCTTTTCGATTCGATTCTTTTCGATTCGAGTTGATTCTTTTCGATTCTATTCTATTCTATTCTTTTCTATTCCATTCGAATCGATTCGTTTTGATTGAATTCGATTCTTTTCGATTCGATTCAATTAGATTCTTTTCGATTGGATTCAATTTGTTTCGAGTCGAATCAATTTGATTCTTTTCGATTGGATTCCATTCGATTCTTTTCGATTTGATTCAATTCGATTCTTTTCGATTCTATTCATTTCGATGATTTTCGTTGAGATTAGAGTCTTTTCGATTTGATTTTTTTCGGTTCGAGTCGATTCATTTCGCTTATTTTGGTTAGGATCAATTCAATTCGATTCTTTTTGATTTGATTTGATTCTATTCGATGTCTTTCGATTCTATTCTATTGTATTCTTTTCGATTCCATTCCGTTCAATTCGATTCTTTTCGATTCCATTCGATTGTTTTAGATTTGATTCCATTCTTTCGATTCTATTTGATATGATTCTTTTCGATTCGATTTGATACGATACTTTTTATTTTGATTCGAATCGATTCTCTTCGGTTCGATTCGTTTTGATTCTTTTCGATTCAATTCTATTCGAATTGTTTCGATTTGATTCGATTCGGTTCTTTTAGATTCTACTTGATTTGTTTCTTTTCGATTCGTTTTGATTCGATTCTTTTTGATTCATGTCGATTCGATTCGATTCTTTTGTTTCGATTCGATTCTTTTTAATTCGAATCTTTTCGTTACATGGAATTCGATTCTTTTCGATTTGATTCTTTATGATTTTTTCAACTCGATTCAATTCGATTCTTTTTTTTATGATAGTCACAGAGAGAGTGAGAGAGGCAGAGACACAGGCAGAGGGAGAAGCAGGCTCCATGCAGCGGGAGCCCGATGTGGGATTCGATCCCGGGTCTCCAGGATCGCGCCCTGGGCCAAAGGCAGGCGCTAAACCGCTGCGCCACCCAGGGATCCCTCAGTTCGATTCTTCTTTATTCGAATCTATTCGATTCTTTTTGATTCGATTTGATTCTATTCGATTTTTTTCGATTTGATTCGATTAGTTCCTTCTTGATTCAATTCAATTCATTTCTTTTGATTCAATTCAATTCGATTCTTTTGGATTCGATTCAATTCTTTTGGATTCGATTCTTTTGGATTCGAGTCGAGTAGATTCTTTTCATTTCGATCGGATTCATTTCAATTCGATTCTTTTCGATTCGAATGTTTTCGAATCAATTCGATACTTTTTGATTCGATTCGATTCTTTTCGTGTCGATTTGATTCTTTTCGATTCTTTTCTATTTGTATTGATTCGATTCTTTGCATTTCGATTCGATTTGATTCAATTCGATTCTTTTCGATCAATTAAATTTGATTGTTTTCGATTTGATTCGATTCGATTCTTTTCTATTCTATTCAATTCGATTATTTTCCATTCGATGATGCAATTGGATTCTTTTCGATTCGAGTCGATACGATTCGATTCTTTTTGATTAGATACAATTCGATTCTTTTCGATTCGATTCGACTCGATTTCATTTTTTGATTCGATTCGACTAGAATTTAATCGACTGATTCAATTTGATTCTTTTCTTTTCGGTTCGATTCTTTTCTATTCGATTTTTTTCTATTCAATTCGATTCTTTCAATTCAATTCGATTCGATTCGATTCGATTCTTTTCGTTTCAAATCGATTCGTTTCAATTCGAGTCTTTTCAATTCGATTCTTTACGATTCGATTCGATGTGATATTTTTAATTCGATTCGAATCTTTACGATTCGATTCGATTCTTTTCAGTTCGATTCTTTTCGATTCGATTCTTTTTGATTCGATTCATTTCGATTCGATTCGATTCTTTTCAATTCGATTTGATTCTTTTCCATTTGATCTGATTTGTTTCATTTCGATTCTTTTCGAATCAATTCGATTCTTTTCGATTCCATTAAATTTGATTCGATTCTTTTCAATTCGATTAGATTCTTTTCGATTTGATTCCATTCAGTTCGATTCTTTTCGATTCGATTGGATTCTTTTCGATTTGATTCAATTCTTTCGATTCGATTTGAGTTGATTCTTTCGATTCGTTTCAATACGATTCTTTTCATTTCGATTCTAATCGATTCTCTTCGATTCAATTCGTTTCGATTCTATTCGATTTTTTTCGATTCTATTCTATTCGATTCATTTTGAATCATTTCGATTTGATTCTGTTCGAGTGGTTTCTATTAGATTCTTTTCGATTTGATTCAATTCGATTCGAGTCTTTTTGATTCGAGTCTTTTCGACTCGATGCAATTCAATACGATTCTTTTAGATTCGATTCGATTCGATTGTTTTCGTTTCGATTCGACTTTTTTTGATTCGATTCTTTTCGATTCGATTGTTTTCAATTCGATTGATTCGATTCTTTTCAATTCTATGCTATTCAAAGCGATTCTTTTGTATTTGATTCGATTCGATTGTTTTCTTTTTGATTCGGTTCGATTCGTTTCTTTTCGATTCGATTCAATTCTTTTCGATTCGATTCTTTTCGATTCGAGTTGATTCTTTTCGATTCTATTCTATTCTATTCTTTTCTATTCCATTCGAATCGATTCGTTTTGATTGAATTCGATTCTTTTCGATTCGATTCCATTCGATTCTTTTCGATTGGATTCAATTTGTTTCGAGTCGAATCAATTTGATTCTTTTCGATTGGATTCCATTCGATTCTTTTCGATTTGATTCAATTCGATTCTTTTCGATTCTATTCATTTCGATGATTTTCGTTGAGATTAGAGTCTTTTCGATTTGATTTTTTTCGGTTCGAGTCGATTCATTTCGCTTATTTTGGTTAGGATCAATTCAATTCGATTCTTTTTGATTTGATTTGATTCTATTCGATGTCTTTCGATTCTATTCTATTGTATTCTTTTCGATTCCATTCCGTTCAATTCGATTCTTTTCGATTCCATTCGATTGTTTTAGATTTGATTCCATTCTTTCGATTCTATTTGATATGATTCTTTTCGATTCGATTTGATACGATACTTTTTATTTTGATTCGAATCGATTCTCTTCGGTTCGATTCGTTTTGATTCTTTTCGATTCAATTCTATTCGAATTGTTTCGATTTGATTCGATTCGGTTCTTTTAGATTCTACTTGATTTGTTTCTTTTCGATTCGTTTTGATTCGATTCTTTTTGATTCATGTCGATTCGATTCGATTCTTTTGTTTCGATTCGATTCTTTTTAATTCGAATCTTTTCGTTACATGGAATTCGATTCTTTTCGATTTGATTCTTTATGATTTTTTCAACTCGATTCAATTCGATTCTTTTTTTTATGATAGTCACAGAGAGAGTGAGAGAGGCAGAGACACAGGCAGAGGGAGAAGCAGGCTCCATGCAGCGGGAGCCCGATGTGGGATTCGATCCCGGGTCTCCAGGATCGCGCCCTGGGCCAAAGGCAGGCGCTAAACCGCTGCGCCACCCAGGGATCCCTCAGTTCGATTCTTCTTTATTCGAATCTATTCGATTCTTTTTGATTCGATTTGATTCTATTCGATTTTTTTCGATTTGATTCGATTAGTTCCTTCTTGATTCAATTCAATTCATTTCTTTTGATTCAATTCAATTCGATTCTTTTGGATTCGATTCAATTCTTTTGGATTCGATTCTTTTGGATTCGAGTCGAGTAGATTCTTTTCATTTCGATCGGATTCATTTCAATTCGATTCTTTTCGATTCGAATGTTTTCGAATCAATTCGATACTTTTTGATTCGATTCGATTCTTTTCGTGTCGATTTGATTCTTTTCGATTCTTTTCTATTTGTATTGATTCGATTCTTTGCATTTCGATTCGATTTGATTCAATTCGATTCTTTTCGATCAATTCAATTTGATTGTTTTCGATTTGATTCGATTCGATTCTTTTCTATTCTATTCAATTCGATTATTTTCCATTCGATGATGCAGTTGGATTCTTTTCGATTCGAGTCGATACGATTCGATTCTTTTTGATTAGATACAATTCGATTCTTTTCGATTCGATTCGACTCGATTTCATTTTTTGATTCGATTCGACTAGAATTTAATCGACTGATTCAATTTGATTCTTTTCTTTTCGGTTCGATTCTTTTCTATTCGATTTTTTTCTATTCAATTCGATTCTTTCAATTCAATTCGATTCGATTCGATTCGATTCTTTTCGTTTCAAATCGATTCGTTTCAATTCGAGTCTTTTCAATTCGATTCTTTGCGATTCGATTCGATGTGATATTTTTAATTCGATTCGAATCTTTACGATTCGATTCGATTCTTTTCAATTCGATTCTTTTCGATTCGATTCTTTTTGATTCGATTCATTTCGATTCGATTCGATTCTTTTCAATTCGATTTGATTCTTTTCCATTTGATCTGATTTGTTTCATTTCGATTCTTTTCGAATCAATTCGATTCTTTTCGATTCCATTAAATTTGATTCGATTCTTTTCAATTCGATTAGATTCTTTTCGATTTGATTCCATTCAGTTCGATTCTTTTCGATTCGATTGGATTCTTTTCGATTTGATTCAATTCTTTCGATTCGATTTGAGTTGATTCTTTTCGATTCGATTCAATACGATTCTTTTCATTTCGATTCTAATCGATTCTCTTCGATTCAATTCGTTTCGATTCTATTCGATTTTTTTCGATTCTATTCTATTCGATTCATTTTGAATCATTTCGATTTGATTCTGTTCGAGTGGTTTCTATTAGATTCTTTTCGATTTGATTCAATTCGATTCGAGTCTTTTTGATTCGAGTCTTTTCGACTCGATGCAATTCAATACGATTCTTTTAGATTCGATTCGATTCGATTGTTTTCGTTTCGATTCGACTTTTTTTGATTCGATTCTTTTCGATTCGATTGTTTTCAATTCGATTGATTCGATTCTTTTCAATTCTATGCTATTCAAAGCGATTCTTTTGTATTTGATTCGATTCGATGGTTTTCTTTTTGATTCGGTTCGATTCGTTTCGATTCGATTCAATTCTTTTCGATTCGATTCTTTTCGATTCGAGTTGATTCTTTTCGATTCTATTCTATTCTATTCTTTTCTATTCCATTCGAATCGATTCGTTTTGATTGAATTCGATTCTTTTCGATTCGATTCAATTAGATTCTTTTCGATTGGATTCAATTTGTTTCGAGTCGAATCAATTTGATTCTTTTCGATTGGATTCCATTCGATTCTTTTCGATTTGATTCAATTCGATTCTTTTCGATTCTATTCATTTCGATGATTTTCGTTGAGATTAGAGTCTTTTCGATTTGATTTTTTTCGGTTCGAGTCGATTCATTTCGCTTATTTTGGTTAGGATCAATTCAATTCGATTCTTTTTGATTTGATTTGATTCTATTCGATGTCTTTCGATTCTATTCTATTGTATTCTTTTCGATTCCATTCCGTTCAATTCGATTCTTTTCGATTCCATTCGATTGTTTTAGATTTGATTCCATTCTTTCGATTCTATTTGATATGATTCTTTTCGATTCGATTTGATACGATACTTTTTATTTTGATTCGAATCGATTCTCTTCGGTTCGATTCGTTTTGATTCTTTTCGATTCAATTCTATTCGAATTGTTTCGATTTGATTCGATTCGGTTCTTTTAGATTCTACTTGATTTGTTTCTTTTCGATTCGTTTTGATTCGATTCTTTTTGATTCATGTCGATTCGATTCGATTCTTTTGTTTCGATTCGATTCTTTTCAATTCGAATCTTTTCGTTACAAGGAATTCGATTCTTTTCGATTTGATTCTTTATGATTTTTTCAACTCGATTCAATTCGATTCTTTTTTTTATGATAGTCACAGAGAGAGTGAGAGAGGCAGAGACACAGGCAGAGGGAGAAGCAGGCTCCATGCAGCGGGAGCCCGATGTGGGATTCGATCCCGGGTCTCCAGGATCGCGCCCTGGGCCAAAGGCAGGCGCTAAACCGCTGCGCCACCCAGGGATCCCTCAGTTCGATTCTTCTTTATTCGAATCTATTCGATTCTTTTTGATTCGATTTGATTCTATTCGATTTTTTCGATTTGATTCGATTAGTTCCTTCTTGATTCAATTCAATTCATTTCTTTTGATTCAATTCAATTCGATTCTTTTGGATTCGATTCAATTCTTTTGGATTCGATTCTTTTGGATTCGAGTCGAGTAGATTCTTTTCATTTCGATCGGATTCATTTCAATTCGATTCTTTTCGATTCGTATGTTTTCGAATCAATTCGATACTTTTTGATTCGATTCGATTCTTTTCGTGTCGATTTGATTCTTTTCGATTCTTTTCTATTTGTATTGATTCGATTCTTTGCATTTCGATTCGATTTGATTCAATTCGATTCTTTTCGATCAATTCAATTTGATTGTTTTCGATTTGATTCGATTCGATTCTTTTCTATTCTATTCAATTCGATTATTTTCCATTCGATGATGCAGTTGGATTCTTTTCGATTCGAGTCGATACGATTCGATTCTTTTTGATTAGATACAATTCGATTCTTTTCGATTCGATTCGACTCGATTTCATTTTTTGATTCGATTCGACTAGAATTTAATCGACTGATTCAATTTGATTCTTTTCTTTTCGGTTCGATTCTTTTCTATTCGATTTTTTTCTATTCAATTCGATTCTTTCAATTCAATTCGATTCGATTCGATTCGATTCTTTTCGTTTCAAATCGATTCGTTTCAATTCGAGTCTTTTCAATTCGATTCTTTGCGATTCGATTCGATGTGATATTTTTAATTCGATTCGAATCTTTACGATTCGATTCGATTCTTTTCAATTCGATTCTTTTCGATTCGATTCTTTTTGATTCGATTCATTTCGATTCGATTCGATTCTTTTCAATTCGATTTGATTCTTTTCCATTTGATCTGATTTGTTTCATTTCGATTCTTTTCGAATCAATTCGATTCTTTTCGATTCCATTAAATTTGATTCGATTCTTTTCAATTCGATTAGATTCTTTTCGATTTGATTCCATTCAGTTCGATTCTTTTCGATTCGATTGGATTCTTTTCGATTTGATTCAATTCTTTCGATTCGATTTGAGTTGATTCTTTTCGATTCGATTCAATACGATTCTTTTCATTTCGATTCTAATCGATTCTCTTCGATTCAATTCGTTTCGATTCTATTCGATTTTTTTCGATTCTATTCTATTCGATTCATTTTGAATCATTTCGATTTGATTCTGTTCGAGTGGTTTCTATTAGATTCTTTTCGATTTGATTCAATTCGATTCGAGTCTTTTTGATTCGAGTCTTTTCGACTCGATGCAATTCAATACGATTCTTTTAGATTCGATTCGATTCGATTGTTTTCGTTTCGATTCGACTTTTTTTGATTCGATTCTTTTCGATTCGATTGTTTTCAATTCGATTGATTCGATTCTTTTCAATTCTATGCTATTCAAAGCGATTCTTTTGTATTTGATTCGATTCGATTGTTTTCTTTTTGATTCGGTTCGATTCGTTTCTTTTCGATTCGATTCAATTCTTTTCGATTCGATTCTTTTCGATTCGAGTTGATTCTTTTCGATTCTATTCTATTCTATTCTTTTCTATTCCATTCGAATCGATTCGTTTTGATTGAATTCGATTCTTTTCGATTCGATTCAATTCGATTCTTTTCGATTGGATTCAATTTGTTTCGAGTCGAATCAATTTGATTCTTTTCGATTGGATTCCATTCGATTCTTTTCGATTTGATTCAATTCGATTCTTTTCGATTCTATTCATTTCGATGATTTTCGTTGAGATTAGAGTCTTTTCGATTTGATTTTTTTCGGTTCGAGTCGATTCATTTCGCTTATTTTGGTTAGGATCAATTCAATTCGATTCTTTTTGATTTGATTTGATTCTATTCGATGTCTTTCGATTCTATTCTATTGTATTCTTTTCGATTCCATTCCGTTCAATTCGATTCTTTTCGATTCCATTCGATTGTTTTAGATTTGATTCCATTCTTTCGATTCTATTTGATATGATTCTTTTCGATTCGATTTGATACGATACTTTTTATTTTGATTCGAATCGATTCTCTTCGGTTCGATTCGTTTTGATTCTTTTCGATTCAATTCTATTCGAATTGTTTCGATTTGATTCGATTCGGTTCTTTTAGATTCTACTTGATTTGTTTCTTTTCGATTCGTTTTGATTCGATTCTTTTTGATTCATGTCGATTCGATTCGATTCTTTTGTTTCGATTCGATTCTTTTCAATTCGAATCTTTTCGTTACATGGAATTCGATTCTTTTCGATTTGATTCTTTATGATTTTTTCAACTCGATTGAATTCGATTCTTTTTTTTATGATAGTCACAGAGAGAGTGAGAGAGGCAGAGACACAGGCAGAGGGAGAAGCAGGCTCCATGCCGCGGGAGCCCGATGTGGGATTCGATCCCGGGTCTCCAGGATCGCGCCCTGGGCCAAAGGCAGGCGCTAAACCGCTGCGCCACCCAGGGATCCCTCAGTTCGATTCTTCTTTATTCGAATCTATTCGATTCTTTTTGATTCGATTTGATTCTATTCGATTTTTTCGATTTGATTCGATTAGTTCCTTCTTGATTCAATTCAATTCATTTCTTTTGATTCAATTCAATTCGATTCTTTTGGATTCGATTCAATTCTTTTGGATTCGATTCTTTTGGATTCGAGTCGAGTAGATTCTTTTCATTTCGATCGGATTCATTTCAATTCGATTCTTTTCGATTCGTATGTTTTCGAATCAATTCGATACTTTTTGATTCGATTCGATTCTTTTCGTGTCGATTTGATTCTTTTCGATTCTTTTCTATTTGTATTGATTCGATTCTTTGCATTTCGATTCGATTTGATTCAATTCGATTCTTTTCGATCAATTCAATTTGATTGTTTTCGATTTGATTCGATTCGATTCTTTTCTATTCTATTCAATTCGATTATTTTCCATTCGATGATGCAGTTGGATTCTTTTCGATTCGAGTCGATACGATTCGATTCTTTTTGATTAGATACAATTCGATTCTTTTCGATTCGATTCGACTCGATTTCATTTTTTGATTCGATTCGACTAGAATTTAATCGACTGATTCAATTTGATTCTTTTCTTTTCGGTTCGATTCTTTTCTATTCGATTTTTTTCTATTCAATTCGATTCTTTCAATTCAATTCGATTCGATTCGATTCGATTCTTTTCGTTTCAAATCGATTCGTTTCAATTCGAGTCTTTTCAATTCGATTCTTTGCGATTCGATTCGATGTGATATTTTTAATTCGATTCGAATCTTTACGATTCGATTCGATTCTTTTCAATTCGATTCTTTTCGATTCGATTCTTTTTGATTCGATTCATTTCGATTCGATTCGATTCTTTTCAATTCGATTTGATTCTTTTCCATTTGATCTGATTTGTTTCATTTCGATTCTTTTCGAATCAATTCGATTCTTTTCGATTCCATTAAATTTGATTCGATTCTTTTCAATTCGATTAGATTCTTTTCGATTTGATTCCATTCAGTTCGATTCTTTTCGATTCGATTGGATTCTTTTCGATTTGATTCAATTCTTTCGATTCGATTTGAGTTGATTCTTTTCGATTCGATTCAATACGATTCTTTTCATTTCGATTCTAATCGATTCTCTTCGATTCAATTCGTTTCGATTCTATTCGATTTTTTTCGATTCTATTCTATTCGATTCATTTTGAATCATTTCGATTTGATTCTGTTCGAGTGGTTTCTATTAGATTCTTTTCGATTTGATTCAATTCGATTCGAGTCTTTTTGATTCGAGTCTTTTCGACTCGATGCAATTCAATACGATTCTTTTAGATTCGATTCGATTCGATTGTTTTCGTTTCGATTCGACTTTTTTTGATTCGATTCTTTTCGATTCGATTGTTTTCAATTCGATTGATTCGATTCTTTTCAATTCTATGCTATTCAAAGCGATTCTTTTGTATTTGATTCGATTCGATGGTTTTCTTTTTGATTCGGTTCGATTCGTTTCTTTTCGATTCGATTCAATTCTTTTCGATTCGATTCTTTTCGATTCGAGTTGATTCTTTTCGATTCTATTCTATTCTATTCTTTTCTATTCCATTCGAATCGATTCGTTTTGATTGAATTCGATTCTTTTCGATTCGATTCAATTAGATTCTTTTCGATTGGATTCAATTTGTTTCGAGTCGAATCAATTTGATTCTTTTCGATTGGATTCCATTCGATTCTTTTCGATTTGATTCAATTCGATTCTTTTCGATTCTATTCATTTCGATGATTTTCGTTGAGATTAGAGTCTTTTCGATTTGATTTTTTTCGGTTCGAGTCGATTCATTTCGCTTATTTTGGTTAGGATCAATTCAATTCGATTCTTTTTGATTTGATTTGATTCTATTCGATGTCTTTCGATTCTATTCTATTGTATTCTTTTCGATTCCATTCCGTTCAATTCGATTCTTTTCGATTCCATTCGATTGTTTTAGATTTGATTCCATTCTTTCGATTCTATTTGATATGATTCTTTTCGATTCGATTTGATACGATACTTTTTATTTTGATTCGAATCGATTCTCTTCGGTTCGATTCGTTTTGATTCTTTTCGATTCAATTCTATTCGAATTGTTTCGATTTGATTCGATTCGGTTCTTTTAGATTCTACTTGATTTGTTTCTTTTCGATTCGTTTTCATTCGATTCTTTTTGATTCATGTCGATTCGATTCGATTCTTTTGTTTCGATTCGATTCTTTTCAATTCGAATCTTTTCGTTACATGGAATTCGATTCTTTTCGATTTGATTCTTTATGATTTTTTCAACTCGATTCAATTCGATTCTTTTTTTTATGATAGTCACAGAGAGAGTGAGAGAGGCAGAGACACAGGCAGAGGGAGAAGCAGGCTCCATGCCGCGGGAGCCCGATGTGGGATTCGATCCCGGGTCTCCAGGATCGCGCCCTGGGCCAAAGGCAGGCGCTAAACCGCTGCGCCACCCAGGGATCCCTCAGTTCGATTCTTCTTTATTCGAATCTATTCGATTCTTTTTGATTCGATTTGATTCTATTCGATTTTTTCGATTTGATTCGATTAGTTCCTTCTTGATTCAATTCAATTCATTTCTTTTGATTCAATTCAATTCGATTCTTTTGGATTCGATTCAATTCTTTTGGATTCGATTCTTTTGGATTCGAATCGAGTAGATTCTTTTCATTTCGATCGGATTCATTTCAATTCGATTCTTTTCGATTCGTATGTTTTCGAATCAATTCGATACTTTTTGATTCGATTCGATTCTTTTCGTGTCGATTTGATTCTTTTCGATTCTTTTCTATTTGTATTGATTCGATTCTTTGCATTTCGATTCGATTTGATTCAATTCGATTCTTTTCGATCAATTCAATTTGATTGTTTTCGATTTGATTCGATTCGATTCTTTTCTATTCTATTCAATTCGATTATTTTCCATTCGATGATGCAGTTGGATTCTTTTCGATTCGAGTCGATACGATTCGATTCTTTTTGATTAGATACAATTCGATTCTTTTCGATTCGATTCGACTCGATTTCATTTTTTGATTCGATTCGACTAGAATTTAATCGACTGATTCAATTTGATTCTTTTCTTTTCGGTTCGATTCTTTTCTATTCGATTTTTTTCTATTCAATTCGATTCTTTCAATTCAATTCGATTCGATTCGATTCGATTCTTTTCGTTTCAAATCGATTCGTTTCAATTCGAGTCTTTTCAATTCGATTCTTTGCGATTCGATTCGATGTGATATTTTTAATTCGATTCGAATCTTTACGATTCGATTCGATTCTTTTCAATTCGATTCTTTTCGATTCGATTCTTTTTGATTCGATTCATTTCGATTCGATTCGATTCTTTTCAATTCGATTTGATTCTTTTCCATTTGATCTGATTTGTTTCATTTCGATTCTTTTCGAATCAATTCGATTCTTTTCGATTCCATTAAATTTGATTCGATTCTTTTCAATTCGATTAGATTCTTTTCGATTTGATTCCATTCAGTTCGATTCTTTTCGATTCGATTGGATTCTTTTCGATTTGATTCAATTCTTTCGATTCGATTTGAGTTGATTCTTTTCGATTCGATTCAATACGATTCTTTTCATTTCGATTCTAATCGATTCTCTTCGATTCAATTCGTTTCGATTCTATTCGATTTTTTTCGATTCTATTCTATTCGATTCATTTTGAATCATTTCGATTTGATTCTGTTCGAGTGGTTTCTATTAGATTCTTTTCGATTTGATTCAATTCGATTCGAGTCTTTTTGATTCGAGTCTTTTCGACTCGATGCAATTCAATACGATTCTTTTAGATTCGATTCGATTCGATTGTTTTCGTTTCGATTCGACTTTTTTTGATTCGATTCTTTTCGATTCGATTGTTTTCAATTCGATTGATTCGATTCTTTTCAATTCTATGCTATTCAAAGCGATTCTTTTGTATTTGATTCGATTCGATTGTTTTCTTTTTGATTCGGTTCGATTCGTTTCTTTTCGATTCGATTCAATTCTTTTCGATTCGATTCTTTTCGATTCGAGTTGATTCTTTTCGATTCTATTCTATTCTATTCTTTTCTATTCCATTCGAATCGATTCGTTTTGATTGAATTCGATTCTTTTCGATTCGATTCAATTAGATTCTTTTCGATTGGATTCAATTTGTTTCGAGTCGAATCAATTTGATTCTTTTCGATTGGATTCCATTCGATTCTTTTCGATTTGATTCAATTCGATTCTTTTCGATTCTATTCATTTCGATGATTTTCGTTGAGATTAGAGTCTTTTCGATTTGATTTTTTTCGGTTCGAGTCGATTCATTTCGCTTATTTTGGTTAGGATCAATTCAATTCGATTCTTTTTGATTTGATTTGATTCTATTCGATGTCTTTCGATTCTATTCTATTGTATTCTTTTCGATTCCATTCCGTTCAATTCGATTCTTTTCGATTCCATTCGATTGTTTTAGATTTGATTCCATTCTTTCGATTCTATTTGATATGATTCTTTTCGATTCGATTTGATACGATACTTTTTATTTTGATTCGAATCGATTCTCTTCGGTTCGATTCGTTTTGATTCTTTTCGATTCAATTCTATTCGAATTGTTTCGATTTGATTCGATTCGGTTCTTTTAGATTCTACTTGATTTGTTTCTTTTCGATTCGTTTTGATTCGATTCTTTTTGATTCATGTCGATTCGATTCGATTCTTTTGTTTCCATTCGATTCTTTTTAATTCGAATCTTTTCGTTACATGGAATTCGATTCTTTTCGATTTGATTCTTTATGATTTTTTTAACTCGATTCAATTCGATTCTTTTTTTTATGATAGTCACAGAGAGAGTGAGAGAGGCAGAGACACAGGCAGAGGGAGAAGCAGGCTCCATGCAGCGGGAGCCCGATGTGGGATTCGATCCCGGGTCTCCAGGATCACTCCCTGGGCCAAAGGCAGGCACTAAACCGCTGCGCCACCCAGGGATCCCTCAGTTCGATTCTTCTTTATTCGAATCTATTCGATTCTTTTTGATTCGATTTGATTCTATTCGATTTTTTTCGATTTGATTCGATTAGTTCCTTCTTGATTCAATTCAATTCATTTCTTTTGATTCAATTCAATTCGATTCTTTTGCATTCGATTCAATTCTTTTGGATTCGATTCTTTTGGATTCGAGTCGAGTAGATTCTTTTCATTTCGATCGGATTCATTTCAATTCGATTCTTTTCGATTCGAATGTTTTCGAATCAATTCGATACTTTTTGATTCGATTCGATTCTTTTCGTGTCGATTTGATTCTTTTCGATTCTTTTCTATTTGTATTGATTCGATTCTTTGCATTTCGATTCGATTTGATTCAATTCGATTCTTTTCGATCAATTCAATTTGATTGTTTTCGATTTGATTCGATTCGATTCTCTTCTATTCTATTCAATTCGATTATTTTCCATTCGATGATGCAGTTGGATTCTTTTCGATTCGAGTCGATACGATTCGATTCTTTTTGATTAGATACAATTCGATTCTTTTCGATTCGATTCGACTCGATTTCATTTTTTGATTCGATTCGACTAGAATTTAATCGACTGATTCAATTTGATTCTTTTCTTTTCGGTTCGATTCTTTTCTATTCGATTTTTTTCTATTCAATTCGATTCTTTCAATTCAATTCGATTCGATTCGATTCGATTCTTTTCGTTTCAAATCGATTCGTTTCAATTCGAGTCTTTTCAATTCGATTCTTTGCGATTCGATTCGATGTGATATTTTTAATTCGATTCGAATCTTTACGATTCGATTCGATTCTTTTCAATTCGATTTTTTTCGATTCGATTCTTTTTGATTCGATTCATTTCGATTCGATTCGATTCTTTTCAATTCGATTTGATTCTTTTCCATTTGATCTGATTTGTTTCATTTCGATTCTTTTCGAATCAATTCGATTCTTTTCGATTCCATTAAATTTGATTCGATTCTTTTCAATTCGATTAGATTCTTTTCGATTTGATTCCATTCAGTTCGATTCTTTTCGATTCGATTGGATTCTTTTCGATTTGATTCAATTCTTTCGATTCGATTTGAGTTGATTCTTTTCGATTCGATTCAATACGATTCTTTTCATTTCGATTCTAATCGATTCTCTTCGATTCAATTCGTTTCGATTCTATTCGATTTTTTTCGATTCTATTCTATTCGATTCATTTTGAATCATTTCGATTTGATTCTGTTCGAGTGGTTTCTATTAGATTCTTTTCGATTTGATTCAATTCGATTCGAGTCTTTTTGATTCGAGTCTTTTCGACTCGATGCAATTCAATACGATTCTTTTAGATTCGATTCGATTCGATTGTTTTCGTTTCGATTCGACTTTTTTTGATTCGATTCTTTTCGATTCGATTGTTTTCAATTCGATTGATTCGATTCTTTTCAATTCTATGCTATTCAAAGCGATTCTTTTGTATTTGATTCGATTCGATTGTTTTCTTTTTGATTCGGTTCGATTCGTTTCTTTTCGATTCGATTCAATTCTTTTCGATTCGATTCTTTTCGATTCGAGTTGATTCTTTTCGATTCTATTCTATTCTATTCTTTTCTATTCCATTCGAATCGATTCGTTTTGATTGAATTCGATTCTTTTCGATTCGATTCAATTAGATTCTTTTCGATTGGATTCAATTTGTTTCGAGTCGAATCAATTTGATTCTTTTCGATTGGATTCCATTCGATTCTTTTCGATTTGATTCAATTCGATTCTTTTCGATTCTATTCATTTCGATGATTTTCGTTGAGATTAGAGTCTTTTCGATTTGATTTTTTTCGGTTCGAGTCGATTCATTTCGCTTATTTTGGTTAGGATCAATTCAATTCGATTCTTTTTGATTTGATTTGATTCTATTCGATGTCTTTCGATTCTATTCTATTGTATTCTTTTCGATTCCATTCCGTTCAATTCGATTCTTTTCGATTCCATTCGATTGTTTTAGATTTGATTCCATTCTTTCGATTCTATTTGATATGATTCTTTTCGATTCGATTTGATACGATACTTTTTATTTTGATTCGAATCGATTCTCTTCGGTTCGATTCGTTTTGATTCTTTTCGATTCAATTCTATTCGAATTGTTTCGATTTGATTCGATTCGGTTCTTTTAGATTCTACTTGATTTGTTTCTTTTCGATTCGTTTTGATTCGATTCTTTTTGATTCATGTCGATTCGATTCGATTCTTTTGTTTCCATTCGATTCTTTTTAATTCGAATCTTTTCGTTATATGGAATTCGATTCTTTTCGATTTGATTCTTTATGATTTTTTCAACTCGATTCAATTCGATTCTTATTTTTATGATAGTCACAGAGAGAGTGAGAGAGGCAGAGACACAGGCAGAGGGAGAAGCAGGCTCCATGCAGCGGGAGCCCGATGTGGGATTCGATCCCGGGTCTCCAGGATCGCGCCCTGGGCCAAAGGCAGGCGCTAAACCGCTGCGCCACCCAGGGATCCCTCAGTTCGATTCTTCTTTATTCGAATCTATTCGATTCTTTTTGATTCGATTTGATTCTATTCGATTTTTTTCGATTTGATTCGATTAGTTCCTTCTTGATTCAATTCAATTCATTTCTTTTGATTCAATTCAATTCGATTCTTTTGGATTCGATTCAATTCTTTTGGATTCGATTCTTTTGGATTCGAGTCGAGTAGATTCTTTTCATTTCGATCGGATTCATTTCAATTCGATTCTTTTCGATTCGAATGTTTTCGAATCAATTCGATACTTTTTGATTCGATTCGATTCTTTTCGTGTCGATTTGATTCTTTTCGATTCTTTTCTATTTGTATTGATTCGATTCTTTGCATTTCGATTCGATTTGATTCAATTCGATTCTTTTCGATCAATTCAATTTGATTGTTTTCGATTTGATTCGATTCGATTCTTTTCTATTCTATTCAATTCGATTATTTTCCATTCGATGATGCAATTGGATTCTTTTCGATTCGAGTCGATACGATTCGATTCTTTTTGATTAGATACAATTCGATTCTTTTCGATTCGATTCGACTCGATTTCATTTTTTGATTCGATTCGACTAGAATTTAATCGACTGATTCAATTTGATTCTTTTCTTTTCGGTTCGATTCTTTTCTATTCGATTTTTTTCTATTCAATTCGATTCTTTCAATTCAATTCGATTCGATTCGATTCGATTCTTTTCGTTTCAAATCGATTCGTTTCAATTCGAGTCTTTTCAATTCGATTCTTTGCGATTCGATTCGATGTGATATTTTTAATTCGATTCGAATCTTTACGATTCGATTCGATTCTTTTCAATTCGATTCTTTTCGATTCGATTCTTTTTGATTCGATTCATTTCGATTCGATTCGATTCTTTTCAATTCGATTTGATTCTTTTCCATTTGATCTGATTTGTTTCATTTCGATTCTTTTCGAATCAATTCGATTCTTTTCGATTCCATTAAATTTGATTCGATTCTTTTCAATTCGATTAGATTCTTTTCGATTTGATTCCATTCAGTTCGATTCTTTTCGATTCGATTGGATTCTTTTCGATTTGATTCAATTCTTTCGATTCGATTTGAGTTGATTCTTTTCGATTCGATTCAATACGATTCTTTTCATTTCGATTCTAATCGATTCTCTTCGATTCAATTCGTTTCGATTCTATTCAATTTTTTTCGATTCTATTCTATTCGATTCATTTTGAATCATTTCGATTTGATTCTGTTCGAGTGGTTTCTATTAGATTCTTTTCGATTTGATTCAATTCGATTCGAGTCTTTTTGATTCGAGTCTTTTCGACTCGATGCAATTCAATACGATTCTTTTAGATTCGATTCGATTCGATTGTTTTCGTTTCGATTCGACTTTTTTTGATTCGATTCTTTTCGATTCGATTGTTTTCAATTCGATTGATTCGATTCTTTTCAATTCTATGCTATTCAAAGCGATTCTTTTGTATTTGATTCGATTCGATTGTTTTCTTTTTGATTCGGTTCGATTCGTTTCTTTTCGATTCGATTCAATTCTTTTCGATTCGATTCTTTTCGATTCGAGTTGATTCTTTTCGATTCTATTCTATTCTATTCTTTTCTATTCCATTCGAATCGATTCGTTTTGATTGAATTCGATTCTTTTCGATTCGATTCCATTCGATTCTTTTCGATTGGATTCAATTTGTTTCGAGTCGAATCAATTTGATTCTTTTCGATTGGATTCCATTCGATTCTTTTCGATTTGATTCAATTCGATTCTTTTCGATTCTATTCATTTCGATGATTTTCGTTGAGATTAGAGTCTTTTCGATTTGATTTTTTTCGGTTCGAGTCGATTCATTTCGCTTATTTTGGTTAGGATCAATTCAATTCGATTCTTTTTGATTTGATTTGATTCTATTCGATGTCTTTCGATTCTATTCTATTGTATTCTTTTCGATTCCATTCCGTTCAATTCGATTCTTTTCGATTCCATTCGATTGTTTTAGATTTGATTCCATTCTTTCGATTCTATTTGATATGATTCTTTTCGATTCGATTTGATACGATACTTTTTATTTTGATTCGAATCGATTCTCTTCGGTTCGATTCGTTTTGATTCTTTTCGATTCAATTCTATTCGAATTGTTTCGATTTGATTCGATTCGGTTCTTTTAGATTCTACTTGATTTGTTTCTTTTCGATTCGTTTTGATTCGATTCTTTTTGATTCATGTCGATTCGATTCGATTCTTTTGTTTCCATTCGATTCTTTTTAATTCGAATCTTTTCGTTACATGGAATTCGATTCTTTTCGATTTGATTCTTTATGATTTTTTCAACTCGATTCAATTCGATTCTTTTTTTTATGATAGTCACAGAGAGAGTGAGAGAGGCAGAGACACAGGCAGAGGGAGAAGCAGGCTCCATGCAGCGGGAGCCCGATGTGGGATTCGATCCCGGGTCTCCAGGATCGCGCCCTGGGCCAAAGGCAGGCGCTAAACCGCTGCACCACCCAGGGATCCCTCAGTTCGATTCTTCTTTATTCGAATCTATTCGATTCTTTTTGATTCGATTTGATTCTATTCGATTTTTTTCGATTTGATTCGATTAGTTCCTTCTTGATTCAATTCAATTCATTTCTTTTGATTCAATTCAATTCGATTCTTTTGGATTCGATTCAATTCTTTTGGATTCGATTCTTTTGGATTCGAGTCGAGTAGATTCTTTTCATTTCGATCGGATTCATTTCAATTCGATTCTTTTCGATTCGAATGTTTTCGAATCAATTCGATACTTTTTGATTCGATTCGATTCTTTTCGTGTCGATTTGATTCTTTTCGATTCTTTTCTATTTGTATTGATTCGATTCTTTGCATTTCGATTCGATTTGATTCAATTCGATTCTTTTCGATCAATTCAATTTGATTGTTTTCGATTTGATTCGATTCGATTCTTTTCTATTCTATTCAATTCGATTATTTTCCATTCGATGATGCAATTGGATTCTTTTCGATTCGAGTCGATACGATTCGATTCTTTTTGATTAGATACAATTCGATTCTTTTCGATTCGATTCGACTCGATTTCATTTTTTGATTCGATTCGACTAGAATTTAATCGACTGATTCAATTTGATTCTTTTCTTTTCGGTTCGATTCTTTTCTATTCGATTTTTTTCTATTCAATTCGATTCTTTCAATTCAATTCGATTCGATTCGATTCGATTCTTTTCGTTTCAAATCGATTCGTTTCAATTCGAGTCTTTTCAATTCGATTCTTTGCGATTCGATTCTTTTTGATTCGATTCATTTCGATTCGATTCGATTCTTTTCAATTCGATTTGATTCTTTTCCATTTGATCTGATTTGTTTCATTTCGATTCTTTTCGAATCAATTCGATTCTTTTCGATTCCATTAAATTTGATTCGATTCTTTTCAATTCGATTAGATTCTTTTCGATTTGATTCCATTCAGTTCGATTCTTTTCGATTCGATTGGATTCTTTTCGATTTGATTCAATTCTTTCGATTCGATTTGAGTTGATTCTTTTCGATTCGATTCAATACGATTCTTTTCATTTCGATTCTAATCGATTCTCTTCGATTCAATTCGTTTCGATTCTATTCGATTTTTTTCGATTCTATTCTATTCGATTCATTTTGAATCATTTCGATTTGATTCTGTTCGAGTGGTTTCTATTAGATTCTTTTCGATTTGATTCAATTCGATTCGAGTCTTTTTGATTCGAGTCTTTTCGACTCGATGCAATTCAATACGATTCTTTTAGATTCGATTCGATTCGATTGTTTTCGTTTCGATTCGACTTTTTTTGATTCGATTCTTTTCGATTCGATTGTTTTCAATTCGATTGATTCGATTCTTTTCAATTCTATGCTATTCAAAGCGATTCTTTTGTATTTGATTCGATTCGATGGTTTTCTTTTTGATTCGGTTCGATTCGTTTCTTTTCGATTCGATTCAATTCTTTTCGATTCGATTCTTTTCGATTCGAGTTGATTCTTTTCGATTCTATTCTATTTTATTCTTTTCTATTCATTCGAATCGATTCGTTTTGATTGAATTCGATTCTTTTCGATTCGATTCAATTAGATTCTTTTCGATTGGATTCAATTTGTTTCGAGTCGAATCAATTTGATTCTTTTCGATTGGATTCCATTCGATTCTTTTCGATTTGATTCAATTCGATTCTTTTCGATTCTATTCATTTCGATGATTTTCGTTGAGATTAGAGTCTTTTCGATTTGATTTTTTTCGGTTCGAGTCGATTCATTTCGCTTATTTTGGTTAGGATCAATTCAATTCGATTCTTTTTGATTTGATTTGATTCTATTCGATGTCTTTCGATTCTATTCTATTGTATTCTTTTCGATTCCATTCCGTTCAATTCGATTCTTTTCGATTCCATTCGATTGTTTTAGATTTGATTCCATTCTTTCGATTCTATTTGATATGATTCTTTTCGATTCGATTTGATACGATACTTTTTATTTTGATTCGAATCGATTCTCTTCGGTTCGATTCGTTTTGATTCTTTTCGATTCAATTCTATTCGAATTGTTTCGATTTGATTCGATTCGGTTCTTTTAGATTCTACTTGATTTGTTTCTTTTCGATTCGTTTTGATTCGATTCTTTTTGATTCATGTCGATTCGATTCGATTCTTTTGTTTCCATTCGATTCTTTTTAATTCGAATCTTTTCGTTACATGGAATTCGATTCTTTTCGATTTGATTCTTTATGATTTTTTCAACTCGATTCAATTCGATTCTTATTTTTATGATAGTCACAGAGAGAGTGAGAGAGGCAGAGACACAGGCAGAGGGAGAAGCAGGCTCCATGCAGCGGGAGCCCGATGTGGGATTCGATCCCGGGTCTCCAGGATCGCGCCCTGGGCCAAAGGCAGGCGCTAAACCGCTGCGCCACCCAGGGATCCCTCAGTTCGATTCTTCTTTATTCGAATCTATTCGATTCTTTTTGATTCGATTTGATTCTATTCGATTTTTTTCGATTTGATTCGATTAGTTCCTTCTTGATTCAATTCAATTCATTTCTTTTGATTCAATTCAATTCGATTCTTTTGGATTCGATTCAATTCTTTTGGATTCGATTCTTTTGGATTCGAGTCGAGTAGATTCTTTTCATTTCGATCGGATTCATTTCAATTCGATTCTTTTCGATTCGAATGTTTTCGAATCAATTCGATACTTTTTGATTCGATTCGATTCTTTTCGTGTCGATTTGATTCTTTTCGATTCTTTTCTATTTGTATTGATTCGATTCTTTGCATTTCGATTCGATTTGATTCAATTCGATTCTTTTCGATCAATTCAATTTGATTGTTTTCGATTTGATTCGATTCGATTCTTTTCTATTCTATTCAATTCGATTATTTTCCATTCGATGATGCAATTGGATTCTTTTCGATTCGAGTCGATACGATTCGATTCTTTTTGATTAGATACAATTCGATTCTTTTCGATTCGATTCGACTCGATTTCATTTTTTGATTCGATTCGACTAGAATTTAATCGACTGATTCAATTTGATTCTTTTCTTTTCGGTTCGATTCTTTTCTATTCGATTTTTTTCTATTCAATTCGATTCTTTCAATTCAATTCGATTCGATTCGATTCGATTCTTTTCGTTTCAAATCGATTCGTTTCAATTCGAGTCTTTTCAATTCGATTCTTTACGATTCGATTCGATGTGATATTTTTAATTCGATTCGAATCTTTACGATTCGATTCGATTCTTTTCAGTTCGATTCTTTTCGATTCGATTCTTTTTGATTCGATTCATTTCGATTCAATTCGATTCTTTTCAATTCGATTTGATTCTTTTCCATTTGATCTGATTTGTTTCATTTCGATTCTTTTCGAATCAATTCGATTCTTTTCGATTCCATTAAATTTGATTCGATTCTTTTCAATTCGATTAGATTCTTTTCGATTTGATTCCATTCAGTTCGATTCTTTTCGATTCGATTGGATTCTTTTCGATTTGATTCAATTCTTTCGATTCGATTTGAGTTGATTCTTTTCGATTCGATTCAATACGATTCTTTTCATTTCGATTCTAATCGATTCTCTTCGATTCAATTCGTTTCGATTCTATTCGATTTTTTTCGATTCTATTCTATTCGATTCATTTTGAATCATTTCGATTTGATTCTGTTCGAGTGGTTTCTATTAGATTCTTTTCGATTTGATTCAATTCGATTCGAGTCTTTTTGATTCGAGTCTTTTCGACTCGATGCAATTCAATACGATTCTTTTAGATTCGATTGTTTTCGTTTCGATTCGACTTTTTTTGATTCGATTCTTTTCGATTCGATTGTTTTCAATTCGATTGATTCGATTCTTTTCAATTCTATGCTATTCAAAGCGATTCTTTTGTATTTGATTCGATTCGATGGTTTTCTTTTTGATTCGGTTCGATTCGTTTCTTTTCGATTCGATTCAATTCTTTTCGATTCGATTCTTTTCGATTCGAGTTGATTCTTTTCGATTCTATTCTATTCTATTCTTTTCTATTTCATTCGAATCGATTCGTTTTGATTGAATTCGATTCTTTTCGATTCGATTCAATTAGATTCTTTTCGATTGGATTCAATTTGTTTCGAGTCGAATCAATTTGATTCTTTTCGATTGGATTCCATTCGATTCTTTTCGATTTGATTCAATTCGATTCTTTTCGATTCTATTCATTTCGATGATTTTCGTTGAGATTAGAGTCTTTTCGATTTGATTTTTTTCGGTTCGAGTCGATTCATTTCGCTTATTTTGGTTAGGATCAATTCAATTCGATTCTTTTTGATTTGATTTGATTCTTTCGATGTCTTTCGATTCTATTCTATTGTATTCTTTTCGATTCCATTCCGTTCAATTCGATTCTTTTCGATTCCATCCGATTGTTTTAGATTTGATTCCATTCTTTCGATTCTATTTGATATGATTCTTTTCGATTCGATTTGATACGATACTTTTTATTTTGATTCGAATCGATTCTCTTCGGTTCGATTCGTTTTGATTCTTTTCGATTCAATTCTATTCGAATTGTTTCGATTTGATTCGATTCGGTTCTTTTAGATTCTACTTGATTTGTTTCTTTTCGATTCGTTTTGATTCGATTCTTTTTGATTCATGTCGATTCGATTCGATTCTTTTGTTTCGATTCGATTCTTTTCAATTCGAATCTTTTCGTTACATGGAATTCGATTCTTTTCGATTTGATTCTTTATGATTTTTTCAACTCGATTCAATTCGATTCTTATTTTTATGATAGTCACAGAGAGAGTGAGAGAGGCAGAGACACAGGCAGAGGGAGAAGCAGGCTCCATGCAGCGGGAGCCCGATGTGGGATTCGATCCCGGGTCTCCAGGATCGCGCCCTGGGCCAAAGGCAGGCGCTAAACCGCTGCGCCACCCAGGGATCCCTCAGTTCGATTCTTCTTTATTCGAATCTATTCGATTCTTTTTGATTCGATTTGATTCTATTCGATTTTTTTCGATTTGATTCGATTAGTTCCTTCTTGATTCAATTCAATTCATTTCTTTTGATTCAATTCAATTCGATTCTTTTGGATTCGATTCAATTCTTTTGGATTCGATTCTTTTGGATTCGAGTCGAGTAGATTCTTTTCATTTCGATCGGATTCATTTCAATTCGATTCTTTTCGATTCGAATGTTTTCGAATCAATTCGATACTTTTTGATTCGATTCGATTCTTTTCGTGTCGATTTGATTCTTTTCGATTCTTTTCTATTTGTATTGATTCGATTCTTTGCATTTCGATTCGATTTGATTCAATTCGATTCTTTTCGATCAATTCAATTTGATTGTTTTCGATTTGATTCGATTCGATTCTTTTCTATTCTATTCAATTCGATTATTTTCCATTCGATGATGCAGTTGGATTCTTTTCGATTCGAGTCGATACGATTCGATTCTTTTTGATTAGATACAATTCGATTCTTTTCGATTCGATTCGACTCGATTTCATTTTTTGATTCGATTCGACTAGAATTTAATCGACTGATTCAATTTGATTCTTTTCTTTTCGGTTCGATTCTTTTCTATTCGATTTTTTTCTATTCAATTCGATTCTTTCAATTCAATTCGATTCGATTAGATTCGATTCTTTTCGTTTCAAATCGATTCGTTTCAATTCGAGTCTTTTCAATTCGATTCTTTGCGATTCGATTCGATGTGATATTTTTAATTCGATTCGAATCTTTACGATTCGATTCGATTCTTTTCAATTCGATTCTTTTCGATTCGATTCTTTTTGATTCGATTCATTTCGATTCGATTCGATTCTTTTCAATTCGATTTGATTCTTTTCCATTTGATCTGATTTGTTTCATTTCGATTCTTTTCGAATCAATTCGATTCTTTTCGATTCCATTAAATTTGATTCGATTCTTTTCAATTCGATTAGATTCTTTTCGATTTGATTCCATTCAGTTCGATTCTTTTCGATTCGATTGGATTCTTTTCGATTTGATTCAATTCTTTCGATTCGATTTGAGTTGATTCTTTTCGATTCGATTCAATACGATTCTTTTCATTTCGATTCTAATCGATTCTCTTCGATTCAATTCGTTTCGATTCTATTCGATTTTTTTCGATTCTATTCTATTCGATTCATTTTGAATCATTTCGATTTGATTCTGTTCGAGTGGTTTCTATTAGATTCTTTTCGATTTGATTCAATTCGATTCGAGTCTTTTTGATTCGAGTCTTTTCGACTCGATGCAATTCAATACGATTCTTTTAGATTCGATTCGATTCGATTGTTTTCGTTTCGATTCGACTTTTTTTTGATTCGATTCTTTTCGATTCGATTGTTTTCAATTCGATTGATTCGATTCTTTTCAATTCTATGCTATTCAAAGCGATTCTTTTGTATTTGATTCGATTCGATGGTTTTCTTTTTGATTCGGTTCGATTCGTTTCTTTTCGATTCGATTCAATTCTTTTCGATTCGATTCTTTTCGATTCGAGTTGATTCTTTTCGATTCTATTCTATTCTATTCTTTTCTATTCCATTCGAATCGATTCGTTTTGATTGAATTCGATTCTTTTCGATTCGATTCAATTAGATTCTTTTCGATTGGATTCAATTTGTTTCGAGTCGAATCAATTTGATTCTTTTCGATTGGATTCCATTCGAGTCTTTTCGATTTGATTCAATTCGATTCTTTTCGATTCTATTCATTTCGATGATTTTCGTTGAGATTAGAGTCTTTTCGATTTGATTTTTTTCGGTTCGAGTCGATTCATTTCGCTTATTTTGGTTAGGATCAATTCAATTCGATTCTTTTTGATTTGATTTGATTCTATTCGATGTCTTTCGATTCTATTCTATTGTATTCTTTTCGATTCCATTCCGTTCAATTCGATTCTTTTCGATTCCATTCGATTGTTTTAGATTTGATTCCATTCTTTCGATTCTATTTGATATGATTCTTTTCGATTCGATTTGATACGATACTTTTTATTTTGATTCGAATCGATTCTCTTCGGTTCGATTCGTTTTGATTCTTTTCGATTCAATTCTATTCGAATTGTTTCGATTTGATTCGATTCGGTTCTTTTAGATTCTACTTGATTTGTTTCTTTTCGATTCGTTTTGATTCGATTCTTTTTGATTCATGTCGATTCGATTCGATTCTTTTGTTTCGATTCGATTCTTTTTAATTCGAATCTTTTCGTTACATGGAATTCGATTCTTTTCGATTTGATTCTTTATGATTTTTTCAACTCGATTCAATTCGATTCTTTTTTTTATGATAGTCACAGAGAGAGTGAGAGAGGCAGAGACACAGGCAGAGGGAGAAGCAGGCTCCATGCAGCGGGAGCCCGATGTGGGATTCGATCCCGGGTCTCCAGGATCGCGCCCTGGGCCAAAGGCAGGCGCTAAACCGCTGCGCCACCCAGGGATCCCTCAGTTCGATTCTTCTTTATTCGAATCTATTCGATTCTTTTTGATTCGATTTGATTCTATTCGATTTTTTTCGATTTGATTCGATTAGTTCCTTCTTGATTCAATTCAATTCATTTCTTTTGATTCAATTCAATTCGATTCTTTTGGATTCGATTCAATTCTTTTGGATTCGATTCTTTTGGATTCGAGTCGAGTAGATTCTTTTCATTTCGATCGGATTCATTTCAATTCGATTCTTTTCGATTCGAATGTTTTCGAATCAATTCGATACTTTTTGATTCGATTCGATTCTTTTCGTGTCGATTTGATTCTTTTCGATTCTTTTCTATTTGTATTGATTCGATTCTTTGCATTTCGATTCGATTTGATTCAATTCGATTCTTTTCGATCAATTCAATTTGATTGTTTTCGATTTGATTCGATTCGATTCTTTTCTATTCTATTCAATTCGATTATTTTCCATTCGATGATGCAATTGGATTCTTTTCGATTCGAGTCGATACGATTCGATTTTTTTGATTAGATACAATTCGATTCTTTTCGATTCGATTCGACTCGATTTCATTTTTTGATTCGATTCGACTAGAATTTAATCGACTGATTCAATTTGATTCTTTTCTTTTCGGTTCGATTCTTTTCTATTCGATTTTTTTCTATTCAATTCGATTCTTTCAATTCAATTCGATTCGATTCGATTCGATTCTTTTCGTTTCAAATCGATTCGTTTCAATTCGAGTCTTTTCAATTCGATTCTTTGCGATTCGATTCGATGTGATATTTTTAATTCGATTCGAATCTTTACGATTCGATTCGATTCTTTTCAATTCGATTCTTTTCGATTCGATTCTTTTTGATTCGATTCATTTCGATTCGATTCGATTCTTTTCAATTCGATTTGATTCTTTTCCATTTGATCTGATTTGTTTCATTTCGATTCTTTTCGAATCAATTCGATTCTTTTCGATTCCATTAAATTTGATTCGATTCTTTTCAATTCGATTAGATTCTTTTCGATTTGATTCCATTCAGTTCGATTCTTTTCGATTCGATTGGATTCTTTTCGATTTGATTCAATTCTTTCGATTCGATTTGAGTTGATTCTTTTCGATTCGATTCAATACGATTCTTTTCATTTCGATTCTAATCGATTCTCTTCGATTCAATTCGTTTCGATTCTATTCGATTTTTTTCGATTCTATTCTATTCGATTCATTTTGAATCATTTCGATTTGATTCTGTTCGAGTGGTTTCTATTAGATTCTTTTCGATTTGATTCAATTCGATTCGAGTCTTTTTGATTCGAGTCTTTTCGACTCGATGCAATTCAATACGATTCTTTTAGATTCGATTCGATTCGATTGTTTTCGTTTCGATTCGACTTTTTTTGATTCGATTCTTTTCGATTCGATTCTTTTCAATTCTATGCTATTCAAAGCGATTCTTTTGTATTTGATTCGATTCGATTGTTTTCTTTTTGATTCGGTTCGATTCGTTTCTTTTCGATTCGATTCAATTCTTTTCGATTCGATTCTTTTCGATTCGAGTTGATTCTTTTCGATTCTATTCTATTTTATTCTTTTCTATTCCATTCGAATCGATTCATTTTGATTGAATTCGATTCTTTTCGATTCGATTCAATTAGATTCTTTTCGATTGGATTCAATTTGTTTCGAGTCGAATCAATTTGATTCTTTTCGATTGGATTCCATTCGATTCTTTTCGATTTGATTCAATTCGATTCTTTTCGATTCTATTCATTTCGATGATTTTCGTTGAGATTAGAGTCTTTTCGATTTGATTTTTTTTGGTTCGAGTCGATTCATTTCGCTTATTTTGGTTAGGATCAATTCAATTCGATTCTTTTTGATTTGATTTGATTCTATTCGATGTCTTTCGATTCTATTCTATTGTATTCTTTTCGATTCCATTCCGTTCAATTCGATTCTTTTCGATTCCATTCGATTGTTTTAGATTTGATTCCATTCTTTCGATTCTATTTGATATGATTCTTTTCGATTCGATTTGATACGATACTTTTTATTTTGATTCGAATCGATTCTCTTCGGTTCGATTCGTTTTGATTCTTTTCGATTCAATTCTATTCGAATTGTTTCGATTTGATTCGATTCGGTTCTTTTAGATTCTACTTGATTTGTTTCTTTTCGATTCGTTTTGATTCGATTCTTTTTGATTCATGTCGATTCGATTCGATTCTTTTGTTTCCATTCGATTCTTTTTAATTCGAATCTTTTCGTTACATGGAATTCGATTCTTTTCGATTTGATTCTTTATGATTTTTTCAACTCGATTCAATTCGATTCTTTTTTTTATGATAGTCACAGAGAGAGTGAGAGAGGCAGAGACACAGGCAGAGGGAGAAGCAGGCTCCATGCAGCGGGAGCCCGATGTGGGATTCGATCCCGGGTCTCCAGGATCGCGCCCTGGGCCAAAGGCAGGCGCTAAACCGCTGCGCCACCCAGGGATCCCTCAGTTCGATTCTTCTTTATTCGAATCTATTCGATTCTTTTTGATTCGATTTGATTCTATTCGATTTTTTTCGATTTGATTCGATTAGTTCCTTCTTGATTCAATTCAATTCATTTCTTTTGATTCAATTCAATTCGATTCTTTTGGATTCGATTCAATTCTTTTGGATTCGATTCTTTTGGATTCGAGTCGAGTAGATTCTTTTCATTTCGATCGGATTCATTTCAATTCGATTCTTTTCGATTCGAATGTTTTCGAATCAATTCGATACTTTTTGATTCGATTCGATTCTTTTCGTGTCGATTTGATTCTTTTCGATTCTTTTCTATTTGTATTGATTCGATTCTTTGCATTTCGATTCGATTTGATTCAATTCGATTCTTTTCGATCAATTCAATTTGATTGTTTTCGATTTGATTCGATTCGATTCTTTTCTATTCTATTCAATTCGATTATTTTCCATTCGATGATGCAATTGGATTCTTTTCGATTCGAGTCGATACGATTCGATTCTTTTTGATTAGATACAATTCGATTCTTTTCGATTCGATTCGACTCGATTTCATTTTTTGATTCGATTCGACTAGAATTTAATCGACTGATTCAATTTGATTCTTTTCTTTTCGGTTCGATTCTTTTCTATTCGATTTTTTTCTATTCAATTCGATTCTTTCAATTCAATTCGATTCGATTCGATTCGATTCTTTTCGTTTCAAATCGATTCGTTTCAATTCGAGTCTTTTCAATTCGATTCTTTACGATTCGATTCGATGTGATATTTTTAATTCGATTCGAATCTTTACGATTCGATTCGATTCTTTTCAGTTCGATTCTTTTCGATTCGATTCTTTTTGATTCGATTCATTTCGATTCAATTCGATTCTTTTCAATTCGATTTGATTCTTTTCCATTTGATCTGATTTGTTTCATTTCGATTCTTTTCGAATCAATTCGATTCTTTTCGATTCCATTAAATTTGATTCGATTCTTTTCAATTCGATTAGATTCTTTTCGATTTGATTCCATTCAGTTCGATTCTTTTCGATTCGATTGGATTCTTTTCGATTTGATTCAATTCTTTCGATTCGATTTGAGTTGATTCTTTTCGATTCGATTCAATACGATTCTTTTCATTTCGATTCTAATCGATTCTCTTCGATTCAATTCGTTTCGATTCTATTCGATTTTTTTCGATTCTATTCTATTCGATTCATTTTGAATCATTTCGATTTGATTCTGTTCGAGTGGTTTCTATTAGATTCTTTTCGATTTGATTCAATTCGATTCGAGTCTTTTTGATTCGAGTCTTTTCGACTCGATGCAATTCAATACGATTCTTTTAGATTCGATTCGATTCGATTGTTTTCGTTTCGATTCGACTTTTTTTGATTCGATTCTTTTCGATTCGATTGTTTTCAATTCGATTGATTCGATTCTTTTCAATTCTATGCTATTCAAAGCGATTCTTTTGTATTTGATTCGATTCGATGGTTTTCTTTTTGATTCGGTTCGATTCGTTTCTTTTCGATTCGATTCAATTCTTTTCGATTCGATTCTTTTCGATTCGAGTTGATTCTTTTCGATTCTATTCTATTTTATTCTTTTCTATTCATTCGAATCGATTCGTTTTGATTGAATTCGATTCTTTTCGATTCGATTCAATTAGATTCTTTTCGATTGGATTCAATTTGTTTCGAGTCGAATCAATTTGATTCTTTTCGATTGGATTCCATTCGATTCTTTTCGATTTGATTCAATTCGATTCTTTTCGATTCTATTCATTTCGATGATTTTCGTTGAGATTAGAGTCTTTTCGATTTGATTTTTTTCGGTTCGAGTTGATTCATTTCGCTTATTTTGGTTAGGATCAATTCAATTCGATTCTTTTTGATTTGATTTGATTCTATTCGATGTCTTTCGATTCTATTCTATTGTATTCTTTTCGATTCCATTCCGTTCAATTCGATTCTTTTCGATTCCATTCGATTGTTTTAGATTTGATTCCATTCTTTCGATTCTATTTGATATGATTCTTTTCGATTCGATTTGATACGATACTTTTTATTTTGATTCGAATCGATTCTCTTCGGTTCGATTCGTTTTGATTCTTTTCGATTCAATTCTATTCGAATTGTTTCGATTTGATTCGATTCGGTTCTTTTAGATTCTACTTGATTTGTTTCTTTTCGATTCGTTTTGATTCGATTCTTTTTGATTCATGTCGATTCGATTCGATTCTTTTGTTTCCATTCGATTCTTTTTAATTCGAATCTTTTCGTTACATGGAATTCGATTCTTTTCGATTTGATTCTTTATGATTTTTTCAACTCGATTCAATTCGATTCTTTTTTTTATGATAGTCACAGAGAGAGTGAGAGAGGCAGAGACACAGGCAGAGGGAGAAGCAGGCTCCATGCAGCGGGAGCCCGATGTGGGATTCGATCCCGGGTCTCCAGGATCGCGCCCTGGGCCAAAGGCAGGCGCTAAACCGCTGCGCCACCCAGGGATCCCTCAGTTCGATTCTTCTTTATTCGAATCTATTCGATTCTTTTTGATTCGATTTGATTCTATTCGATTTTTTTCGATTTGATTCGATTAGTTCCTTCTTGATTCAATTCAATTCATTTCTTTTGATTCAATTCAATTCGATTCTTTTGGATTCGATTCAATTCTTTTGGATTCGATTCTTTTGGATTCGAGTCGAGTAGATTCTTTTCATTTCGATCGGATTCATTTCAATTCGATTCTTTTCGATTCGAATGTTTTCGAATCAATTCGATACTTTTTGATTCGATTCGATTCTTTTCGTGTCGATTTGATTCTTTTCGATTCTTTTCTATTTGTATTGATTCGATTCTTTGCATTTCGATTCGATTTGATTCAATTCGATTCTTTTCGATCAATTCAATTTGATTGTTTTCGATTTGATTCGATTCGATTCTTTTCTATTCTATTCAATTCGATTATTTTCCATTCGATGATGCAATTGGATTCTTTTCGATTCGAGTCGATACGATTCGATTCTTTTTGATTAGATACAATTCGATTCTTTTCGATTCGATTCGACTCGATTTCATTTTTTGATTCGATTCGACTAGAATTTAATCGACTGATTCAATTTGATTCTTTTCTTTTCGGTTCGATTCTTTTCTATTCGATTTTTTTCTATTCAATTCGATTCTTTCAATTCAATTCGATTCGATTCGATTCGATTCTTTTCGTTTCAAATCGATTCGTTTCAATTCGAGTCTTTTCAATTCGATTCTTTACGATTCGATTCGATGTGATATTTTTAATTCGATTCGAATCTTTACGATTCGATTCGATTCTTTTCAGTTCGATTCTTTTCGATTCGATTCTTTTTGATTCGATTCATTTCGATTCAATTCGATTCTTTTCAATTCGATTTGATTCTTTTCCATTTGATCTGATTTGTTTCATTTCGATTCTTTTCGAATCAATTCGATTCTTTTCGATTCCATTAAATTTGATTCGATTCTTTTCAATTCGATTAGATTCTTTTCGATTTGATTCCATTCAGTTCGATTCTTTTCGATTCGATTGGATTCTTTTCGATTTGATTCAATTCTTTCGATTCGATTTGAGTTGATTCTTTTCGATTCGATTCAATACGATTCTTTTCATTTCGATTCTAATCGATTCTCTTCGATTCAATTCGTTTCGATTCTATTCGATTTTTTTCGATTCTATTCTATTCGATTCATTTTGAATCATTTCGATTTGATTCTGTTCGAGTGGTTTCTATTAGATTCTTTTCGATTTGATTCAATTCGATTCGAGTCTTTTTGATTCGAGTCTTTTCGACTCGATGCAATTCAATACGATTCTTTTAGATTCGATTGTTTTCGTTTCGATTCGACTTTTTTTGATTCGATTCTTTTCGATTCGATTGTTTTCAATTCGATTGATTCGATTCTTTTCAATTCTATGCTATTCAAAGCGATTCTTTTGTATTTGATTCGATTCGATGGTTTTCTTTTTGATTCGGTTCGATTCGTTTCTTTTCGATTCGATTCAATTCTTTTCGATTCGATTCTTTTCGATTCGAGTTGATTCTTTTCGATTCTATTCTATTCTATTCTTTTCTATTTCATTCAAATCGATTCGTTTTGATTGAATTCGATTCTTTTCGATTCGATTCAATTAGATTCTTTTCGATTGGATTCAATTTGTTTCGAGTCGAATCAATTTGATTCTTTTCGATTGGATTCCATTCGATTCTTTTCGATTTGATTCAATTCGATTCTTTTCGATTCTATTCATTTCGATGATTTTCGTTGAGATTAGAGTCTTTTCGATTTGATTTTTTTCGGTTCGAGTCGATTCATTTCGCTTATTTTGGTTAGGATCAATTCAATTCGATTCTTTTTGATTTGATTTGATTCTTTCGATGTCTTTCGATTCTATTCTATTGTATTCTTTTCGATTCCATTCCGTTCAATTCGATTCTTTTCGATTCCATCCGATTGTTTTAGATTTGATTCCATTCTTTCGATTCTATTTGATATGATTCTTTTCGATTCGATTTGATACGATACTTTTTATTTTGATTCGAATCGATTCTCTTCGGTTCGATTCGTTTTGATTCTTTTCGATTCAATTCTATTCGAATTGTTTCGATTTGATTCGATTCGGTTCTTTTAGATTCTACTTGATTTGTTTCTTTTCGATTCGTTTTGATTCGATTCTTTTTGATTCATGTCGATTCGATTCGATTCTTTTGTTTCGATTCGATTCTTTTCAATTCGAATCTTTTCGTTACATGGAATTCGATTCTTTTCGATTTGATTCTTTATGATTTTTTCAACTCGATTCAATTCGATTCTTATTTTTATGATAGTCACAGAGAGAGTGAGAGAGGCAGAGACACAGGCAGAGGGAGAAGCAGGCTCCATGCAGCGGGAGCCCGATGTGGGATTCGATCCCGGGTCTCCAGGATCGCGCCCTGGGCCAAAGGCAGGCGCTAAACCGCTGCGCCACCCAGGGATCCCTCAGTTCGATTCTTCTTTATTCGAATCTATTCGATTCTTTTTGATTCGATTTGATTCTATTCGATTTTTTTCGATTTGATTCGATTAGTTCCTTCTTGATTCAATTCAATTCATTTCTTTTGATTCAATTCAATTCGATTCTTTTGGATTCGATTCAATTCTTTTGGATTCGATTCTTTTGGATTCGAGTCGAGTAGATTCTTTTCATTTCGATCGGATTCATTTCAATTCGATTCTTTTCGATTCGAATGTTTTCGAATCAATTCGATACTTTTTGATTCGATTCGATTCTTTTCGTGTCGATTTGATTCTTTTCGATTCTTTTCTATTTGTATTGATTCGATTCTTTGCATTTCGATTCGATTTGATTCAATTCGATTCTTTTCGATCAATTCAATTTGATTGTTTTCGATTTGATTCGATTCGATTCTTTTCTATTCTATTCAATTCGATTATTTTCCATTCGATGATGCAGTTGGATTCTTTTCGATTCGAGTCGATACGATTCGATTCTTTTTGATTAGATACAATTCGATTCTTTTCGATTCGATTCGACTCGATTTCATTTTTTGATTCGATTCGACTAGAATTTAATCGACTGATTCAATTTGATTCTTTTCTTTTCGGTTCGATTCTTTTCTATTCGATTTTTTTCTATTCAATTCGATTCTTTCAATTCAATTCGATTCGATTCGATTCGATTCTTTTCGTTTCAAATCGATTCGTTTCAATTCGAGTCTTTTCAATTCGATTCTTTGCGATTCGATTCGATGTGATATTTTTAATTCGATTCGAATCTTTACGATTCGATTCGATTCTTTTCAATTCGATTCTTTTCGATTCGATTCTTTTTGATTCGATTCATTTCGATTCGATTCGATTCTTTTCAATTCGATTTGATTCTTTTCCATTTGATCTGATTTGTTTCATTTCGATTCTTTTCGAATCAATTCGATTCTTTTCGATTCCATTAAATTTGATTCGATTCTTTTCAATTCGATTAGATTCTTTTCGATTTGATTCCATTCAGTTCGATTCTTTTCGATTCGATTGGATTCTTTTCGATTTGATTCAATTCTTTCGATTCGATTTGAGTTGATTCTTTTCGATTCGATTCAATACGATTCTTTTCATTTCGATTCTAATCGATTCTCTTCGATTCAATTCGTTTCGATTCTATTCGATTTTTTTCGATTCTATTCTATTCGATTCATTTTGAATCATTTCGATTTGATTCTGTTCGAGTGGTTTCTATTAGATTCTTTTCGATTTGATTCAATTCGATTCGAGTCTTTTTGATTCGAGTCTTTTCGACTCGATGCAATTCAATACGATTCTTTTAGATTCGATTCGATTCGATTGTTTTCGTTTCGATTCGACTTTTTTTGATTCGATTCTTTTCGATTCGATTCTTTTCAATTCTATGCTATTCAAAGCGATTCTTTTGTATTTGATTCGATTCGATTGTTTTCTTTTTGATTCGGTTCGATTCGTTTCTTTTCGATTCGATTCAATTCTTTTCGATTCGATTCTTTTCGATTCGAGTTGATTCTTTTCGATTCTATTCTATTTTATTCTTTTCTATTCCATTCGAATCGATTCGTTTTGATTGAATTCGATTCTTTTCGATTCGATTCAATTAGATTCTTTTCGATTGGATTCAATTTGTTTCGAGTCGAATCAATTTGATTCTTTTCGATTGGATTCCATTCGATTCTTTTCGATTTGATTCAATTCGATTCTTTTCGATTCTATTCATTTCGATGATTTTCGTTGAGATTAGAGTCTTTTCGATTTGATTTTTTTCGGTTCGAGTCGATTCATTTCGCTTATTTTGGTTAGGATCAATTCAATTCGATTCTTTTTGATTTGATTTGATTCTATTCGATGTCTTTCGATTTTATTCTATTGTATTCTTTTCGATTCCATTCCGTTCAATTCGATTCTTTTCGATTCCATTCGATTGTTTTAGATTTGATTCCATTCTTTCGATTCTATTTGATATGATTCTTTTCGATTCGATTTGATACGATACTTTTTATTTTGATTCGAATCGATTCTCTTCGGTTCGATTCGTTTTGATTCTTTTCGATTCAATTCTATTCGAATTGTTTCGATTTGATTCGATTCGGTTCTTTTAGATTCTACTTGATTTGTTTCTTTTCGATTCGTTTTGATTCGATTCTTTTTGATTCATGTCGATTCGATTCGATTCTTTTGTTTCCATTCGATTCTTTTTAATTCGAATCTTTTCGTTACATGGAATTCGATTCTTTTCGATTTGATTCTTTATGATTTTTTCAACTCGATTCAATTCGATTCTTTTTTTTATGATAGTCACAGAGAGAGTGAGAGAGGCAGAGACACAGGCAGAGGGAGAAGCAGGCTCCATGCAGCGGGAGCCCGATGTGGGATTCGATCCCGGGTCTCCAGGATCGCGCCCTGGGCCAAAGGCAGGCGCTAAACCGCTGCGCCACCCAGGGATCCCTCAGTTCGATTCTTCTTTATTCGAATCTATTCGATTCTTTTTGATTCGATTTGATTCTATTCGATTTTTTTCGATTTGATTCGATTAGTTCCTTCTTGATTCAATTCAATTCATTTCTTTTGATTCAATTCAATTCGATTCTTTTGGATTCGATTCAATTCTTTTGGATTCGATTCTTTTGGATTCGAGTCGAGTAGATTCTTTTCATTTCGATCGGATTCATTTCAATTCGATTCTTTTCGATTCGAATGTTTTCGAATCAATTCGATACTTTTTGATTCGATTCGATTCTTTTCGTGTCGATTTGATTCTTTTCGATTCTTTTCTATTTGTATTGATTCGATTCTTTGCATTTCGATTCGATTTGATTCAATTCGATTCTTTTCGATCAATTCAATTTGATTGTTTTCGATTTGATTCGATTCGATTCTTTTCTATTCTATTCAATTCGATTATTTTCCATTCGATGATGCAATTGGATTCTTTTCGATTCGAGTCGATACGATTCGATTCTTTTTGATTAGATACAATTCGATTCTTTTCGATTCGATTCGACTCGATTTCATTTTTTGATTCGATTCGACTAGAATTTAATCGACTGATTCAATTTGATTCTTTTCTTTTCGGTTCGATTCTTTTCTATTCGATTTTTTTCTATTCAATTCGATTCTTTCAATTCAATTCGATTCGATTCGATTCGATTCTTTTCGTTTCAAATCGATTCGTTTCAATTCGAGTCTTTTCAATTCGATTCTTTACGATTCGATTCGATGTGATATTTTTAATTCGATTCGAATCTTTACGATTCGATTCGATTCTTTTCAGTTCGATTCTTTTCGATTCGATTCTTTTTGATTCGATTCATTTCGATTCAATTCGATTCTTTTCAATTCGATTTGATTCTTTTCCATTTGATCTGATTTGTTTCATTTCGATTCTTTTCGAATCAATTCGATTCTTTTCGATTCCATTAAATTTGATTCGATTCTTTTCAATTCGATTAGATTCTTTTCGATTTGATTCCATTCAGTTCGATTCTTTTCGATTCGATTGGATTCTTTTCGATTTGATTCAATTCTTTCGATTCGATTTGAGTTGATTCTTTTCGATTCGATTCAATACGATTCTTTTCATTTCGATTCTAATCGATTCTCTTCGATTCAATTCGTTTCGATTCTATTCGATTTTTTTCGATTCTATTCTATTCGATTCATTTTGAATCATTTCGATTTGATTCTGTTCGAGTGGTTTCTATTAGATTCTTTTCGATTTGATTCAATTCGATTCGAGTCTTTTTGATTCGAGTCTTTTCGACTCGATGCAATTCAATACGATTCTTTTAGATTCGATTGTTTTCGTTTCGATTCGACTTTTTTTGATTCGATTCTTTTCGATTCGATTGTTTTCAATTCGATTGATTCGATTCTTTTCAATTCTATGCTATTCAAAGCGATTCTTTTGTATTTGATTCGATTCGATGGTTTTCTTTTTGATTCGGTTCGATTCGTTTCTTTTCGATTCGATTCAATTCTTTTCGATTCGATTCTTTTCGATTCGAGTTGATTCTTTTCGATTCTATTCTATTCTATTCTTTTCTATTTCATTCGAATCGATTCGTTTTGATTGAATTCGATTCTTTTCGATTCGATTCAATTAGATTCTTTTCGATTGGATTCAATTTGTTTCGAGTCGAATCAATTTGATTCTTTTCGATTGGATTCCATTCGATTCTTTTCGATTTGATTCAATTCGATTCTTTTCGATTCTATTCATTTCGATGATTTTCGTTGAGATTAGAGTCTTTTCGATTTGATTTTTTTCGGTTCGAGTCGATTCATTTCGCTTATTTTGGTTAGGATCAATTCAATTCGATTCTTTTTGATTTGATTTGATTCTTTCGATGTCTTTCGATTCTATTCTATTGTATTCTTTTCGATTCCATTCCGTTCAATTCGATTCTTTTCGATTCCATCCGATTGTTTTAGATTTGATTCCATTCTTTCGATTCTATTTGATATGATTCTTTTCGATTCGATTTGATACGATACTTTTTATTTTGATTCGAATCGATTCTCTTCGGTTCGATTCGTTTTGATTCTTTTCGATTCAATTCTATTCGAATTGTTTCGATTTGATTCGATTCGGTTCTTTTAGATTCTACTTGATTTGTTTCTTTTCGATTCGTTTTGATTCGATTCTTTTTGATTCATGTCGATTCGATTCGATTCTTTTGTTTCGATTCGATTCTTTTCAATTCGAATCTTTTCGTTACATGGAATTCGATTCTTTTCGATTTGATTCTTTATGATTTTTTCAACTCGATTCAATTCGATTCTTATTTTTATGATAGTCACAGAGAGAGTGAGAGAGGCAGAGACACAGGCAGAGGGAGAAGCAGGCTCCATGCAGCGGGAGCCCGATGTGGGATTCGATCCCGGGTCTCCAGGATCGCGCCCTGGGCCAAAGGCAGGCGCTAAACCGCTGCGCCACCCAGGGATCCCTCAGTTCGATTCTTCTTTATTCGAATCTATTCGATTCTTTTTGATTCGATTTGATTCTATTCGATTTTTTTCGATTTGATTCGATTAGTTCCTTCTTGATTCAATTCAATTCATTTCTTTTGATTCAATTCAATTCGATTCTTTTGGATTCGATTCAATTCTTTTGGATTCGATTCTTTTGGATTCGAGTCGAGTAGATTCTTTTCATTTCGATCGGATTCATTTCAATTCGATTCTTTTCGATTCGAATGTTTTCGAATCAATTCGATACTTTTTGATTCGATTCGATTCTTTTCGTGTCGATTTGATTCTTTTCGATTCTTTTCTATTTGTATTGATTCGATTCTTTGCATTTCGATTCGATTTGATTCAATTCGATTCTTTTCGATCAATTCAATTTGATTGTTTTCGATTTGATTCGATTCGATTCTTTTCTATTCTATTCAATTCGATTATTTTCCATTCGATGATGCAGTTGGATTCTTTTCGATTCGAGTCGATACGATTCGATTCTTTTTGATTAGATACAATTCGATTCTTTTCGATTCGATTCGACTCGATTTCATTTTTTGATTCGATTCGACTAGAATTTAATCGACTGATTCAATTTGATTCTTTTCTTTTCGGTTCGATTCTTTTCTATTCGATTTTTTTCTATTCAATTCGATTCTTTCAATTCAATTCGATTCGATTCGATTCGATTCTTTTCGTTTCAAATCGATTCGTTTCAATTCGAGTCTTTTCAATTCGATTCTTTGCGATTCGATTCGATGTGATATTTTTAATTCGATTCGAATCTTTACGATTCGATTCGATTCTTTTCAATTCGATTCTTTTCGATTCGATTCTTTTTGATTCGATTCATTTCGATTCGATTCGATTCTTTTCAATTCGATTTGATTCTTTTCCATTTGATCTGATTTGTTTCATTTCGATTCTTTTCGAATCAATTCGATTCTTTTCGATTCCATTAAATTTGATTCGATTCTTTTCAATTCGATTAGATTCTTTTCGATTTGATTCCATTCAGTTCGATTCTTTTCGATTCGATTGGATTCTTTTCGATTTGATTCAATTCTTTCGATTCGATTTGAGTTGATTCTTTTCGATTCGATTCAATACGATTCTTTTCATTTCGATTCTAATCGATTCTCTTCGATTCAATTCGTTTCGATTCTATTCGATTTTTTTCGATTCTATTCTATTCGATTCATTTTGAATCATTTCGATTTGATTCTGTTCGAGTGGTTTCTATTAGATTCTTTTCGATTTGATTCAATTCGATTCGAGTCTTTTTGATTCGAGTCTTTTCGACTCGATGCAATTCAATACGATTCTTTTAGATTCGATTCGATTCGATTGTTTTCGTTTCGATTCGACTTTTTTTTGATTCGATTCTTTTCGATTCGATTGTTTTCAATTCGATTGATTCGATTCTTTTCAATTCTATGCTATTCAAAGCGATTCTTTTGTATTTGATTCGATTCGATGGTTTTCTTTTTGATTCGGTTCGATTCGTTTCTTTTCGATTCGATTCAATTCTTTTCGATTCGATTCTTTTCGATTCGAGTTGATTCTTTTCGATTCTATTCTATTCTATTCTTTTCTATTCCATTCGAATCGATTCGTTTTGATTGAATTCGATTCTTTTCGATTCGATTCAATTAGATTCTTTTCGATTGGATTCAATTTGTTTCGAGTCGAATCAATTTGATTCTTTTCGATTGGATTCCATTCGAGTCTTTTCGATTTGATTCAATTCGATTCTTTTCGATTCTATTCATTTCGATGATTTTCGTTGAGATTAGAGTCTTTTCGATTTGATTTTTTTCGGTTCGAGTCGATTCATTTCGCTTATTTTGGTTAGGATCAATTCAATTCGATTCTTTTTGATTTGATTTGATTCTATTCGATGTCTTTCGATTCTATTCTATTGTATTCTTTTCGATTCCATTCCGTTCAATTCGATTCTTTTCGATTCCATTCGATTGTTTTAGATTTGATTCCATTCTTTCGATTCTATTTGATATGATTCTTTTCGATTCGATTTGATACGATACTTTTTATTTTGATTCGAATCGATTCTCTTCGGTTCGATTCGTTTTGATTCTTTTCGATTCAATTCTATTCGAATTGTTTCGATTTGATTCGATTCGGTTCTTTTAGATTCTACTTGATTTGTTTCTTTTCGATTCGTTTTGATTCGATTCTTTTTGATTCATGTCGATTCGATTCGATTCTTTTGTTTCGATTCGATTCTTTTTAATTCGAATCTTTTCGTTACATGGAATTCGATTCTTTTCGATTTGATTCTTTATGATTTTTTCAACTCGATTCAATTCGATTCTTTTTTTTATGATAGTCACAGAGAGAGTGAGAGAGGCAGAGACACAGGCAGAGGGAGAAGCAGGCTCCATGCAGCGGGAGCCCGATGTGGGATTCGATCCCGGGTCTCCAGGATCGCGCCCTGGGCCAAAGGCAGGCGCTAAACCGCTGCGCCACCCAGGGATCCCTCAGTTCGATTCTTCTTTATTCGAATCTATTCGATTCTTTTTGATTCGATTTGATTCTATTCGATTTTTTTCGATTTGATTCGATTAGTTCCTTCTTGATTCAATTCAATTCATTTCTTTTGATTCAATTCAATTCGATTCTTTTGGATTCGATTCAATTCTTTTGGATTCGATTCTTTTGGATTCGAGTCGAGTAGATTCTTTTCATTTCGATCGGATTCATTTCAATTCGATTCTTTTCGATTCGAATGTTTTCGAATCAATTCGATACTTTTTGATTCGATTCGATTCTTTTCGTGTCGATTTGATTCTTTTCGATTCTTTTCTATTTGTATTGATTCGATTCTTTGCATTTCGATTCGATTTGATTCAATTCGATTCTTTTCGATCAATTCAATTTGATTGTTTTCGATTTGATTCGATTCGATTCTTTTCTATTCTATTCAATTCGATTATTTTCCATTCGATGATGCAATTGGATTCTTTTCGATTCGAGTCGATACGATTCGATTTTTTTGATTAGATACAATTCGATTCTTTTCGATTCGATTCGACTCGATTTCATTTTTTGATTCGATTCGACTAGAATTTAATCGACTGATTCAATTTGATTCTTTTCTTTTCGGTTCGATTCTTTTCTATTCGATTTTTTTCTATTCAATTCGATTCTTTCAATTCAATTCGATTCGATTCGATTCGATTCTTTTCGTTTCAAATCGATTCGTTTCAATTCGAGTCTTTTCAATTCGATTCTTTGCGATTCGATTCTTTTTGATTCGATTCATTTCGATTCGATTCGATTCTTTTCAATTCGATTTGATTCTTTTCCATTTGATCTGATTTGTTTCATTTCGATTCTTTTCGAATCAATTCGATTCTTTTCGATTCCATTAAATTTGATTCGATTCTTTTCAATTCGATTAGATTCTTTTCGATTTGATTCCATTCAGTTCGATTCTTTTCGATTCGATTGGATTCTTTTCGATTTGATTCAATTCTTTCGATTCGATTTGAGTTGATTCTTTTCGATTCGATTCAATACGATTCTTTTCATTTCGTTTCTAATCGATTCTCTTCGATTCAATTCGTTTCGATTCTATTCGATTTTTTTCGATTCTATTCTATTCGATTCATTTTGAATCATTTCGATTTGATTCTGTTCGAGTGGTTTCTATTAGATTCTTTTCGATTTGATTCAATTCGATTCGAGTCTTTTTGATTCGAGTCTTTTCGACTCGATGCAATTCAATACGATTCTTTTAGATTCGATTCGATTCGATTGTTTTCGTTTCGATTCGACTTTTTTTGATTCGATTCTTTTCGATTCGATTGTTTTCAATTCGATTGATTCGATTCTTTTCAATTCTATGCTATTCAAAGCGATTCTTTTGTATTTGATTCGATTCGATTGTTTTCTTTTTGATTCGGTTCGATTCGTTTCTTTTCGATTCGATTCAATTCTTTTCGATTCGATTCTTTTCGATTCGAGTTGATTCTTTTCGATTCTATTCTATTTTATTCTTTTCTATTCCATTCGAATCGATTCGTTTTGATTGAATTCGATTCTTTTCGATTCGATTCAATTAGATTCTTTTCGATTGGATTCAATTTGTTTCGAGTCGAATCAATTTGATTCTTTTCGATTGGATTCCATTCGATTCTTTTCGATTTGATTCAATTCGATTCTTTTCGATTCTATTCATTTCGATGATTTTCGTTGAGATTAGAGTCTTTTCGATTTGATTTTTTTCGGTTCGAGTCGATTCATTTCGCTTATTTTGGTTAGGATCAATTCAATTCGATTCTTTTTGATTTGATTTGATTCTATTCGATGTCTTTCGATTCTATTCTATTGTATTCTTTTCGATTCCATTCCGTTCAATTCGATTCTTTTCGATTCCATTCGATTGTTTTAGATTTGATTCCATTCTTTCGATTCTATTTGATATGATTCTTTTCGATTCGATTTGATACGATACTTTTTATTTTGATTCGAATCGATTCTCTTCGGTTCGATTCGTTTTGATTCTTTTCGATTCAATTCTATTCGAATTGTTTCGATTTGATTCGATTCGGTTCTTTTAGATTCTACTTGATTTGTTTCTTTTCGATTCGTTTTGATTCGATTCTTTTTGATTCATGTCGATTCGATTCGATTCTTTTGTTTCCATTCGATTCTTTTTAATTCGAATCTTTTCGTTACATGGAATTCGATTCTTTTCGATTTGATTCTTTATGATTTTTTCAACTCGATTCAATTCGATTCTTTTTTTTATGATAGTCACAGAGAGAGTGAGAGAGGCAGAGACACAGGCAGAGGGAGAAGCAGGCTCCATGCAGCGGGAGCCCGATGTGGGATTCGATCCCGGGTCTCCAGGATCGCGCCCTGGGCCAAAGGCAGGCGCTAAACCGCTGCGCCACCCAGGGATCCCTCAGTTCGATTCTTCTTTATTCGAATCTATTCGATTCTTTTTGATTCGATTTGATTCTATTCGATTTTTTTCGATTTGATTCGATTAGTTCCTTCTTGATTCAATTCAATTCATTTCTTTTGATTCAATTCAATTCGATTCTTTTGGATTCGATTCAATTCTTTTGGATTCGATTCTTTTGGATTCGAGTCGAGTAGATTCTTTTCATTTCGATCGGATTCATTTCAATTCGATTCTTTTCGATTCGAATGTTTTCGAATCAATTCGATACTTTTTGATTCGATTCGATTCTTTTCGTGTCGATTTGATTCTTTTCGATTCTTTTCTATTTGTATTGATTCGATTCTTTGCATTTCGATTCGATTTGATTCAATTCGATTCTTTTCGATCAATTCAATTTGATTGTTTTCGATTTGATTCGATTCGATTCTTTTCTATTCTATTCAATTCGATTATTTTCCATTCGATGATGCAATTGGATTCTTTTCGATTCGAGTCGATACGATTCGATTTTTTTGATTAGATACAATTCGATTCTTTTCGATTCGATTCGACTCGATTTCATTTTTTGATTCGATTCGACTAGAATTTAATCGACTGATTCAATTTGATTCTTTTCTTTTCGGTTCGATTCTTTTCTATTCGAATTTTTCTATTCAATTCGATTCTTTCAATTCAATTCGATTCGATTCGATTCGATTCTTTTCGTTTCAAATCGATTCGTTTCAATTCGAGTCTTTTCAATTCGATTCTTTGCGATTCGATTCGATGTGATATTTTTAATTCGATTCGAATCTTTACGATTCGATTCGATTCTTTTCAGTTCGATTCTTTTCGATTCGATTCTTTTTGATTCGATTCATTTCGATTCGATTCGATTCTTTTCAATTCGATTTGATTCTTTTCCATTTGATCTGATTTGTTTCATTTCGATTCTTTTCGAATCAATTCGATTCTTTTCGATTCCATTAAATTTGATTCGATTCTTTTCAATTCGATTAGATTCTTTTCGATTTGATTCCATTCAGTTCGATTCTTTTCGATTCGATTGGATTCTTTTCGATTTGATTCAATTCTTTCGATTCGATTTGAGTTGATTCTTTTCGATTCGATTCAATACGATTCTTTTCATTTCGATTCTAATCGATTCTCTTCGATTCAATTCGTTTCGATTCTATTCGATTTTTTTCGATTCTATTCTATTCGATTCATTTTGAATCATTTCGATTTGATTCTGTTCGAGTGGTTTCTATTAGATTCTTTTCGATTTGATTCAATTCGATTCGAGTCTTTTTGATTCGAGTCTTTTCGACTCGATGCAATTCAATACGATTCTTTTAGATTCGATTCGATTCGATTGTTTTCGTTTCGATTCGACTTTTTTTGATTCGATTCTTTTCGATTCGATTGTTTTCAATTCGATTGATTCGATTCTTTTCAATTCTATGCTATTCAAAGCGATTCTTTTGTATTTGATTCGATTCGATGGTTTTCTTTTTGATTCGGTTCGATTCGTTTCTTTTCGATTCGATTCAATTATTTTCGATTCGATTCTTTTCGATTCGAGTTGATTCTTTTCGATTCTATTCTATTCTATTCTTTTCTATTCCATTCGAATCGATTCGTTTTGATTGAATTCGATTCTTTTCGATTCGATTCAATTAGATTCTTTTCGATTGGATTCAATTTGTTTCGAGTCGAATCAATTTGATTCTTTTCGATTGGATTCCATTCGATTCTTTTCGATTTGATTCAATTCGATTCTTTTCGATTCTATTCATTTCGATGATTTTCGTTGAGATTAGAGTCTTTTCGATTTGATTTTTTTCGGTTCGAGTCGATTCATTTCGCTTATTTTGGTTAGGATCAATTCAATTCGATTCTTTTTGATTTGATTTGATTCTATTCGATGTCTTTCGATTCTATTCTATTGTATTCTTTTCGATTCCATTCCGTTCAATTCGATTCTTTTCGATTCCATTCGATTGTTTTAGATTTGATTCCATTCTTTCGATTCTATTTGATATGATTCTTTTCGATTCGATTTGATACGATACTTTTTATTTTGATTCGAATCGATTCTCTTCGGTTCGATTCGTTTTGATTCTTTTCGATTCAATTCTATTCGAATTGTTTCGATTTGATTCGATTCGGTTCTTTTAGATTCTACTTGATTTGTTTCTTTTCGATTCGTTTTGATTCGATTCTTTTTGATTCATGTCGATTCGATTCGATTCTTTTGTTTCGATTCGATTCTTTTCAATTCGAATCTTTTCGTTACATGGAATTCGATTCTTTTCGATTTGATTCTTTATGATTTTTTCAACTCGATTCAATTCGATTCTTATTTTTATGATAGTCACAGAGAGAGTGAGAGAGGCAGAGACACAGGCAGAGGGAGAAGCAGGCTCCATGCAGCGGGAGCCCGATGTGGGATTCGATCCCGGGTCTCCAGGATCGCGCCCTGGGCCAAAGGCAGGCGCTAAACCGCTGCGCCACCCAGGGATCCCTCAGTTCGATTCTTCTTTATTCGAATCTATTCGATTCTTTTTGATTCGATTTGATTCTATTCGATTTTTTTCGATTTGATTCGATTAGTTCCTTCTTGATTCAATTCAATTCATTTCTTTTGATTCAATTCAATTCGATTCTTTTGGATTCGATTCAATTCTTTTGGATTCGATTCTTTTGGATTCGAGTCGAGTAGATTCTTTTCATTTCGATCGGATTCATTTCAATTCGATTCTTTTCGATTCGAATGTTTTCGAATCAATTCGATACTTTTTGATTCGATTCGATTCTTTTCGTGTCGATTTGATTCTTTTCGATTCTTTTCTATTTGTATTGATTCGATTCTTTGCATTTCGATTCGATTTGATTCAATTCGATTCTTTTCGATCAATTCAATTTGATTGTTTTCGATTTGATTCGATTCGATTCTTTTCTATTCTATTCAATTCGATTATTTTCCATTCGATGATGCAATTGGATTCTTTTCGATTCGAGTCGATACGATTCGATTTTTTTGATTAGATACAATTCGATTCTTTTCGATTCGATTCGACTCGATTTCATTTTTTGATTCGATTCGACTAGAATTTAATCGACTGATTCAATTTGATTCTTTTCTTTTCGGTTCGATTCTTTTCTATTCGATTTTTTTCTATTCAATTCGATTCTTTCAATTCAATTCGATTCGATTCGATTCGATTCTTTTCGTTTCAAATCGATTCGTTTCAATTCGAGTCTTTTCAATTCGATTCTTTGCGATTCGATTCGATGTGATATTTTTAATTCGATTCGAATCTTTACGATTCGATTCGATTCTTTTCAATTCGATTCTTTTCGATTCGATTCTTTTTGATTCGATTCATTTCGATTCGATTCGATTCTTTTCAATTCGATTTGATTCTTTTCCATTTGATCTGATTTGTTTCATTTCGATTCTTTTCGAATCAATTCGATTCTTTTCGATTCCATTAAATTTGATTCGATTCTTTTCAATTCGATTAGATTCTTTTCGATTTGATTCCATTCAGTTCGATTCTTTTCGATTCGATTGGATTCTTTTCGATTTGATTCAATTCTTTCGATTCGATTTGAGTTGATTCTTTTCGATTCGATTCAATACGATTCTTTTCATTTCGATTCTAATCGATTCTCTTCGATTCAATTCGTTTCGATTCTATTCGATTTTTTTCGATTCTATTCTATTCGATTCATTTTGAATCATTTCGATTTGATTCTGTTCGAGTGGTTTCTATTAGATTCTTTTCGATTTGATTCAATTCGATTCGAGTCTTTTTGATTCGAGTCTTTTCGACTCGATGCAATTCAATACGATTCTTTTAGATTCGATTCGATTCGATTGTTTTCGTTTCGATTCGACTTTTTTTGATTCGATTCTTTTCGATTCGATTGTTTTCAATTCGATTGATTCGATTCTTTTCAATTCTATGCTATTCAAAGCGATTCTTTTGTATTTGATTCGATTCGATTGTTTTCTTTTTGATTCGGTTCGATTCGTTTCTTTTCGATTCGATTCAATTCTTTTCGATTCGATTCTTTTCGATTCGAGTTGATTCTTTTCGATTCTATTCTTTTCTATTCCATTCGAATCGATTCGTTTTGATTGAATTCGATTCTTTTCGATTCGATTCAATTAGATTCTTTTCGATTGGATTCAATTTGTTTCGAGTCGAATCAATTTGATTCTTTTCGATTGGATTCCATTCGATTCTTTTCGATTTGATTCAATTCGATTCTTTTCGATTCTATTCATTTCGATGATTTTCGTTGAGATTAGAGTCTTTTCGATTTGATTTTTTTCGGTTCGAGTCGATTCATTTCGCTTATTTTGGTTAGGATCAATTCAATTCGATTCTTTTTGATTTGATTTGATTCTTTCGATGTCTTTCGATTCTATTCTATTGTATTCTTTTCGATTCCATTCCGTTCAATTCGATTCTTTTCGATTCCATCCGATTGTTTTAGATTTGATTCCATTCTTTCGATTCTATTTGATATGATTCTTTTCGATTCGATTTGATACGATACTTTTTATTTTGATTCGAATCGATTCTCTTCGGTTCGATTCGTTTTGATTCTTTTCGATTCAATTCTATTCGAATTGTTTCGATTTGATTCGATTCGGTTCTTTTAGATTCTACTTGATTTGTTTCTTTTCGATTCGTTTTGATTCGATTCTTTTTGATTCATGTCGATTCGATTCGATTCTTTTGTTTCGATTCGATTCTTTTCAATTCGAATCTTTTCGTTACATGGAATTCGATTCTTTTCGATTTGATTCTTTATGATTTTTTCAACTCGATTCAATTCGATTCTTATTTTTATGATAGTCACAGAGAGAGTGAGAGAGGCAGAGACACAGGCAGAGGGAGAAGCAGGCTCCATGCAGCGGGAGCCCGATGTGGGATTCGATCCCGGGTCTCCAGGATCGCGCCCTGGGCCAAAGGCAGGCGCTAAACCGCTGCGCCACCCAGGGATCCCTCAGTTCGATTCTTCTTTATTCGAATCTATTCGATTCTTTTTGATTCGATTTGATTCTATTCGATTTTTTTCGATTTGATTCGATTAGTTCCTTCTTGATTCAATTCAATTCATTTCTTTTGATTCAATTCAATTCGATTCTTTTGGATTCGATTCAATTCTTTTGGATTCGATTCTTTTGGATTCGAGTCGAGTAGATTCTTTTCATTTCGATCGGATTCATTTCAATTCGATTCTTTTCGATTCGAATGTTTTCGAATCAATTCGATACTTTTTGATTCGATTCGATTCTTTTCGTGTCGATTTGATTCTTTTCGATTCTTTTCTATTTGTATTGATTCGATTCTTTGCATTTCGATTCGATTTGATTCAATTCGATTCTTTTCGATCAATTCAATTTGATTGTTTTCGATTTGATTCGATTCGATTCTTTTCTATTCTATTCAATTCGATTATTTTCCATTCGATGATGCAATTGGATTCTTTTCGATTCGAGTCGATACGATTCGATTTTTTTGATTAGATACAATTCGATTCTTTTCGATTCGATTCGACTCGATTTCATTTTTTGATTCGATTCGACTAGAATTTAATCGACTGATTCAATTTGATTCTTTTCTTTTCGGTTCGATTCTTTTCTATTCGATTTTTTTCTATTCAATTCGATTCTTTCAATTCAATTCGATTCGATTCGATTCGATTCTTTTCGTTTCAAATCGATTCGTTTCAATTCGAGTCTTTTCAATTCGATTCTTTGCGATTCGATTCTTTTTGATTCGATTCATTTCGATTCGATTCGATTCTTTTCAATTCGATTTGATTCTTTTCCATTTGATCTGATTTGTTTCATTTCGATTCTTTTCGAATCAATTCGATTCTTTTCGATTCCATTAAATTTGATTCGATTCTTTTCAATTCGATTAGATTCTTTTCGATTTGATTCCATTCAGTTCGATTCTTTTCGATTCGATTGGATTCTTTTCGATTTGATTCAATTCTTTCGATTCGATTTGAGTTGATTCTTTTCGATTCGATTCAATACGATTCTTTTCATTTCGATTCTAATCGATTCTCTTCGATTCAATTCGTTTCGATTCTATTCGATTTTTTTCGATTCTATTCTATTCGATTCATTTTGAATCATTTCGATTTGATTCTGTTCGAGTGGTTTCTATTAGATTCTTTTCGATTTGATTCAATTCGATTCGAGTCTTTTTGATTCGAGTCTTTTCGACTCGATGCAATTCAATACGATTCTTTTAGATTCGATTCGATTCGATTGTTTTCGTTTCGATTCGACTTTTTTTGATTCGATTCTTTTCGATTCGATTGTTTTCAATTCGATTGATTCGATTCTTTTCAATTCTATGCTATTCAAAGCGATTCTTTTGTATTTGATTCGATTCGATTGTTTTCTTTTTGATTCGGTTCGATTCGTTTCTTTTCGATTCGATTCAATTCTTTTCGATTCGATTCTTTTCGATTCGAGTTGATTCTTTTCGATTCTATTCTATTCTATTCTTTTCTATTCCATTCGAATCGATTCGTTTTGATTGAATTCGATTCTTTTCGATTCGATTCAATTAGATTCTTTTCGATTGGATTCAATTTGTTTCGAGTCGAATCAATTTGATTCTTTTCGATTGGATTCCATTGGATTCTTTTCGATTTGATTCAATTCGATTCTTTTCGATTCTATTCATTTCGATGATTTTCGTTGAGATTAGAGTCTTTTCGATTTGATTTTTTTCGGTTCGAGTCGATTCATTTCGCTTATTTTGGTTAGGATCAATTCAATTCGATTCTTTTTGATTTGATTTGATTCTATTCGATGTCTTTCGATTCTATTCTATTGTATTCTTTTCGATTCCATTCCGTTCAATTCGATTCTTTTCGATTCCATTCGATTGTTTTAGATTTGATTCCATTCTTTCGATTCTATTTGATATGATTCTTTTCGATTCGATTTGATACGATACTTTTTATTTTGATTCGAATCGATTCTCTTCGGTTCGATTCGTTTTGATTCTTTTCGATTCAATTCTATTCGAATTGTTTCGATTTGATTCGATTCGGTTCTTTTAGATTCTACTTGATTTGTTTCTTTTCGATTCGTTTTGATTCGATTCTTTTTGATTCATGTCGATTCGATTCGATTCTTTTGTTTCCATTCGATTCTTTTCAATTCGAATCTTTTCGTTACATGGAATTCGATTCTTTTCGATTTGATTCTTTATGATTTTTTCAACTCGATTCAATTCGATTCTTATTTTTATGATAGTCACAGAGAGAGTGAGAGAGGCAGAGACACAGGCAGAGGGAGAAGCAGGCTCCATGCAGCGGGAGCCCGATGTGGGATTCGATCCCGGGTCTCCAGGATCGCGCCCTGGGCCAAAGGCAGGCGCTAAACCGCTGCGCCACCCAGGGATCCCTCAGTTCGATTCTTCTTTATTCGAATCTATTCGATTCTTTTTGATTCGATTTGATTCTATTCGATTTTTTTCGATTTGATTCGATTAGTTCCTTCTTGATTCAATTCAATTCATTTCTTTTGATTCAATTCAATTCGATTCTTTTGGATTCGATTCAATTCTTTTGGATTCGATTCTTTTGGATTCGAGTCGAGTAGATTCTTTTCATTTCGATCGGATTCATTTCAATTCGATTCTTTTCGATTCGAATGTTTTCGAATCAATTCGATACTTTTTGATTCGATTCGATTCTTTTCGTGTCGATTTGATTCTTTTCGATTCTTTTCTATTTGTATTGATTCGATTCTTTGCATTTCGATTCGATTTGATTCAATTCGATTCTTTTCGATCAATTCAATTTGATTGTTTTCGATTTGATTCGATTCGATTCTTTTCTATTCTATTCAATTCGATTATTTTCCATTCGATGATGCAATTGGATTCTTTTCGATTCGAGTCGATACGATTCGATTTTTTTGATTAGATACAATTCGATTCTTTTCGATTCGATTCGACTCGATTTCATTTTTTGATTCGATTCGACTAGAATTTAATCGACTGATTCAATTTGATTCTTTTCTTTTCGGTTCGATTCTTTTCTATTCGATTTTTTTCTATTCAATTCGATTCTTTCAATTCAATTCGATTCGATTCGATTCGATTCTTTTCGTTTCAAATCGATTCGTTTCAATTCGAGTCTTTTCAATTCGATTCTTTGCGATTCGATTCTTTTTGATTCGATTCATTTCGATTCGATTCGATTCTTTTCAATTCGATTTGATTCTTTTCCATTTGATCTGATTTGTTTCATTTCGATTCTTTTCGAATCAATTCGATTCTTTTCGATTCCATTAAATTTGATTCGATTCTTTTCAATTCGATTAGATTCTTTTCGATTTGATTCCATTCAGTTCGATTCTTTTCGATTCGATTGGATTCTTTTCGATTTGATTCAATTCTTTCGATTCGATTTGAGTTGATTCTTTTCGATTCGATTCAATACGATTCTTTTCATTTCGTTTCTAATCGATTCTCTTCGATTCAATTCGTTTCGATTCTATTCGATTTTTTTCGATTCTATTCTATTCGATTCATTTTGAATCATTTCGATTTGATTCTGTTCGAGTGGTTTCTATTAGATTCTTTTCGATTTGATTCAATTCGATTCGAGTCTTTTTGATTCGAGTCTTTTCGACTCGATGCAATTCAATACGATTCTTTTAGATTCGATTCGATTCGATTGTTTTCGTTTCGATTCGACTTTTTTTGATTCGATTCTTTTCGATTCGATTGTTTTCAATTCGATTGATTCGATTCTTTTCAATTCTATGCTATTCAAAGCGATTCTTTTGTATTTGATTCGATTCGATTGTTTTCTTTTTGATTCGGTTCGATTCGTTTCTTTTCGATTCGATTCAATTCTTTTCGATTCGATTCTTTTCGATTCGAGTTGATTCTTTTCGATTCTATTCTATTCTATTCTTTTCTATTCCATTCGAATCGATTCGTTTTGATTGAATTCGATTCTTTTCGATTCGATTCAATTAGATTCTTTTCGATTGGATTCAATTTGTTTCGAGTCGAATCAATTTGATTCTTTTCGATTGGATTCCATTCGATTCTTTTCGATTTGATTCAATTCGATTCTTTTCGATTCTATTCATTTCGATGATTTTCGTTGAGATTAGAGTCTTTTCGATTTGATTTTTTTCGGTTCGAGTCGATTCATTTCGCTTATTTTGGTTAGGATCAATTCAATTCGATTCTTTTTGATTTGATTTGATTCTATTCGATGTCTTTCGATTCTATTCTATTGTATTCTTTTCGATTCCATTCCGTTCAATTCGATTCTTTTCGATTCCATTCGATTGTTTTAGATTTGATTCCATTCTTTCGATTCTATTTGATATGATTCTTTTCGATTCGATTTGATACGATACTTTTTATTTTGATTCGAATCGATTCTCTTCGGTTCGATTCGTTTTGATTCTTTTCGATTCAATTCTATTCGAATTGTTTCGATTTGATTCGATTCGGTTCTTTTAGATTCTACTTGATTTGTTTCTTTTCGATTCGTTTTGATTCGATTCTTTTTGATTCATGTCGATTCGATTCGATTCTTTTGTTTCCATTCGATTCTTTTTAATTCGAATCTTTTCGTTACATGGAATTCGATTCTTTTCGATTTGATTCTTTATGATTTTTTCAACTCGATTCAATTCGATTCTTATTTTTATGATAGTCACAGAGAGAGTGAGAGAGGCAGAGACACAGGCAGAGGGAGAAGCAGGCTCCATGCAGCGGGAGCCCGATGTGGGATTCGATCCCGGGTCTCCAGGATCGCGCCCTGGGCCAAAGGCAGGCGCTAAACCGCTGCGCCACCCAGGGATCCCTCAGTTCGATTCTTCTTTATTCGAATCTATTCGATTCTTTTTGATTCGATTTGATTCTATTCGATTTTTTTCGATTTGATTCGATTAGTTCCTTCTTGATTCAATTCAATTCATTTCTTTTGATTCAATTCAATTCGATTCTTTTGGATTCGATTCAATTCTTTTGGATTCGATTCTTTTGGATTCGAGTCGAGTAGATTCTTTTCATTTCGATCGGATTCATTTCAATTCGATTCTTTTCGATTCGAATGTTTTCGAATCAATTCGATACTTTTTGATTCGATTCGATTCTTTTCGTGTCGATTTGATTCTTTTCGATTCTTTTCTATTTGTATTGATTCGATTCTTTGCATTTCGATTCGATTTGATTCAATTCGATTCTTTTCGATCAATTCAATTTGATTGTTTTCGATTTGATTCGATTCGATTCTTTTCTATTCTATTCAATTCGATTATTTTCCATTCGATGATGCAATTGGATTCTTTTCGATTCGAGTCGATACGATTCGATTCTTTTTGATTAGATACAATTCGATTCTTTTCGATTCGATTCGACTCGATTTCATTTTTTGATTCGATTCGACTAGAATTTAATCGACTGATTCAATTTGATTCTTTTCTTTTCGGTTCGATTCTTTTCTATTCGATTTTTTTCTATTCAATTCGATTCGATTCGATTCTTTTCGTTTCAAATCGATTCGTTTCAATTCGAGTCTTTTCAATTCGATTCTTTGCGATTCGATTCGATGTGATATTTTTAATTCGATTCGAATCTTTACGATTCGATTCGATTCTTTTCAATTCGATTCTTTTCGATTCGATTCTTTTTGATTCGATTCATTTCGATTCGATTCGATTCTTTTCAATTCGATTTGATTCTTTTCCATTTGATCTGATTTGTTTCATTTCGATTCTTTTCGAATCAATTCGATTCTTTTCGATTCCATTAAATTTGATTCGATTCTTTTCAATTCGATTAGATTCTTTTCGATTTGATTCCATTCAGTTCGATTCTTTTCGATTCGATTGGATTCTTTTCGATTTGATTCAATTCTTTCGATTCGATTTGAGTTGATTCTTTTCGATTCGATTCAATACGATTCTTTTCATTTCGATTCTAATCGATTCTCTTCGATTCAATTCGTTTCGATTCTATTCGATTTTTTTCGATTCTATTCTATTCGATTCATTTTGAATCATTTCGATTTGATTCTGTTCGAGTGGTTTCTATTAGATTCTTTTCGATTTGATTCAATTCGATTCGAGTCTTTTTGATTCGAGTCTTTTCGACTCGATGCAATTCAATACGATTCTTTTAGATTCGATTCGATTCGATTGTTTTCGTTTCGATTCGACTTTTTTTGATTCGATTCTTTTCGATTCGATTGTTTTCAATTCGATTGATTCGATTCTTTTCAATTCTATGCTATTCAAAGCGATTCTTTTGTATTTGATTCGATTCGATTGTTTTCTTTTTGATTCGGTTCGATTCGTTTCTTTTCGATTCGATTCAATTCTTTTCGATTCGATTCTTTTCGATTCGAGTTGATTCTTTTCGATTCTATTCTATTCTATTCTTTTCTATTCCATTCGAATCGATTCGTTTTGATTGAATTCGATTCTTTTCGATTCGATTCAATTAGATTCTTTTCGATTGGATTCAATTTGTTTCGAGTCGAATCAATTTGATTCTTTTCGATTGGATTCCATTCGATTCTTTTCGATTTGATTCAATTCGATTCTTTTCGATTCTATTCATTTCGATGATTTTCGTTGAGATTAGAGTCTTTTCGATTTGATTTTTTTCGGTTCGAGTCGATTCATTTCGCTTATTTTGGTTAGGATCAATTCAATTCGATTCTTTTTGATTTGATTTGATTCTATTCGATGTCTTTCGATTCTATTCTATTGTATTCTTTTCGATTCCATTCCGTTCAATTCGATTCTTTTCGATTCCATTCGATTGTTTTAGATTTGATTCCATTCTTTCGATTCTATTTGATATGATTCTTTTCGATTCGATTTGATACGATACTTTTTATTTTGATTCGAATCGATTCTCTTCGGTTCGATTCGTTTTGATTCTTTTCGATTCAATTCTATTCGAATTGTTTCGATTTGATTCGATTCGGTTCTTTTAGATTCTACTTGATTTGTTTCTTTTCGATTCGTTTTGATTCGATTCTTTTTGATTCATGTCGATTCGATTCGATTCTTTTGTTTCCATTCGATTCTTTTTAATTCGAATCTTTTCGTTACATGGAATTCGATTCTTTTCGATTTGATTCTTTATGATTTTTTCAACTCGATTCAATTCGATTCTTATTTTTATGATAGTCACAGAGAGAGTGAGAGAGGCAGAGACACAGGCAGAGGGAGAAGCAGGCTCCATGCAGCGGGAGCCCGATGTGGGATTCGATCCCGGGTCTCCAGGATCGCGCCCTGGGCCAAAGGCAGGCGCTAAACCGCTGCGCCACCCAGGGATCCCTCAGTTCGATTCTTCTTTATTCGAATCTATTCGATTCTTTTTGATTCGATTTGATTCTATTCGATTTTTTTCGATTTGATTCGATTAGTTCCTTCTTGATTCAATTCAATTCATTTCTTTTGATTCAATTCAATTCGATTCTTTTGGATTCGATTCAATTCTTTTGGATTCGATTCTTTTGGATTCGAGTCGAGTAGATTCTTTTCATTTCGATCGGATTCATTTCAATTCGATTCTTTTCGATTCGAATGTTTTCGAATCAATTCGATACTTTTTGATTCGATTCGATTCTTTTCGTGTCGATTTGATTCTTTTCGATTCTTTTCTATTTGTATTGATTCGATTCTTTGCATTTCGATTCGATTTGATTCAATTCGATTCTTTTCGATCAATTCAATTTGATTGTTTTCGATTTGATTCGATTCGATTCTTTTCTATTCTATTCAATTCGATTATTTTCCATTCGATGATGCAATTGGATTCTTTTCGATTCGAGTCGATACGATTCGATTCTTTTTGATTAGATACAATTCGATTCTTTTCGATTCGATTCGACTCGATTTCATTTTTTGATTCGATTCGACTAGAATTTAATCGACTGATTCAATTTGATTCTTTTCTTTTCGGTTCGATTCTTTTCTATTCGATTTTTTTCTATTCAATTCGATTCGATTCCTTTCTTTTCGTTTCAAATCGATTCGTTTCAATTCGAGTCTTTTCAATTCGATTCTTTGCGATTCGATTCGATGTGATATTTTTAATTCGATTCGAATCTTTACGATTCGATTCGATTCTTTTCAATTCGATTCTTTTCGATTCGATTCTTTTTGATTCGATTCATTTCGATTCGATTCGATTCTTTTCAATTCGATTTGATTCTTTTCCATTTGATCTGATTTGTTTCATTTCGATTCTTTTCGAATCAATTCGATTCTTTTCGATTCCATTAAATTTGATTCGATTCTTTTCAATTCGATTAGATTCTTTTCGATTTGATTCTATTCAGTTCGATTCTTTTCGATTCGATTGGATTCTTTTCGATTTGATTCAATTCTTTCGATTCGATTTGAGTTGATTCTTTTTGATTCGATTCAATACGATTCTTTTCATTTCGATTCTAATCGATTCTCTTCGATTCAATTCGTTTCGATTCTATTCGATTTTTTTCGATTCTATTCTATTCGATTCATTTTGAATCATTTCGATTTGATTCTGTTCGAGTGGTTTCTATTAGATTCTTTTCGATTTGATTCAATTCGATTCGAGTCTTTTTGATTCGAGTCTTTTCGACTCGATGCAATTCAATACGATTCTTTTAGATTCGATTCGATTCGATTGTTTTCGTTTCGATTCGACTTTTTTTGATTCGATTCTTTTCGATTCGATTGTTTTCAATTCGATTGATTCGATTCTTTTCAATTCTATGCTATTCAAAGCGATTCTTTTGTATTTGATTCGATTCGATTGTTTTCTTTTTGATTCGGTTCGATTCGTTTCTTTTCGATTCGATTCAATTCTTTTCGATTCGTTTCTTTTCGATTCGAGTTGATTCTTTTCGATTCTATTCTATTCTATTCTTTTCTATTCCATTCGAATCGATTCGTTTTGATTGAATTCGATTCTTTTCGATTCGATTCAATTAGATTCTTTTCGATTGGATTCAATTTGTTTCGAGTCGAATCAATTTGATTCTTTTCGATTGGATTCCATTCGATTCTTTTCGATTTGATTCAATTCGATTCTTTTCGATTCTATTCATTTCGATGATTTTCGTTGAGATTAGAGTCTTTTCGATTTGATTTTTTTCGGTTCGAGTCGATTCATTTCGCTTATTTTGGTTAGGATCAATTCAATTCGATTCTTTTTGATTTGATTTGATTCTATTCGATGTCTTTCGATTCTATTCTATTGTATTCTTTTCGATTCCATTCCGTTCAATTCGATTCTTTTCGATTCCATTCGATTGTTTTAGATTTGATTCCATTCTTTCGATTCTATTTGATATGATTCTTTTCGATTCGATTTGATACGATACTTTTTATTTTGATTCGAATCGATTCTCTTCGGTTCGATTCGTTTTGATTCTTTTCGATTCAATTCTATTCGAATTGTTTCGATTTGATTCGATTCGGTTCTTTTAGATTCTACTTGATTTGTTTCTTTTCGATTCGTTTTGATTCGATTCTTTTTGATTCATGTCGATTCGATTCGATTCTTTTGTTTCCATTCGATTCTTTTTAATTCGAATCTTTTCGTTACATGGAATTCGATTCTTTTCGATTTGATTCTTTATGATTTTTTCAACTCGATTCAATTCGATTCTTTTTTTTATGATAGTCACAGAGAGAGTGAGAGAGGCAGAGACACAGGCAGAGGGAGAAGCAGGCTCCATGCAGCGGGAGCCCGATGTGGGATTCGATCCCGGGTCCCCAGGATCGCGCCCTGGGCCAAAGGCAGGCACTAAACCGCTGCGCCACCCAGGGATCCCTCAGTTCGATTCTTCTTTATTCGAATCTATTCGATTCTTTTTGATTCGATTTGATTCTATTCGATTTTTTTCGATTTGATTCGATTAGTTCCTTCTTGATTCAATTCAATTCATTTCTTTTGATTCAATTCAATTCGATTCTTTTGGATTCGATTCAATTCTTTTGGATTCGATTCTTTTGGATTCGAGTCGAGTAGATTCTTTTCATTTCGATCGGATTCATTTCAATTCGATTCTTTTCGATTCGAATGTTTTCGAATCAATTCGATACTTTTTGATTCGATTCGATTCTTTTCGTGTCGATTTGATTCTTTTCGATTCTTTTCTATTTGTATTGATTCGATTCTTTGCATTTCGATTCGATTTGATTCAATTCGATTCTTTTCGATCAATTCAATTTGATTGTTTTCGATTTGATTCGATTCGATTCTTTTCTATTCTATTCAATTCGATTATTTTCCATTCGATGATGCAATTGGATTCTTTTCGATTCGAGTCGATACGATTCGATTCTTTTTGATTAGATACAATTCGATTCTTTTCGATTCGATTCGACTCGATTTCATTTTTTGATTCGATTCGATTAGAATTTAATCGACTGATTCAATTTGATTCTTTTCTTTTCGGTTCGATTCTTTTCTATTCGATTTTTTTCTATTCAATTCGATTCTTTCAATTCAATTCGATTCGATTCGATTCGATTCTTTTCGTTTCAAATCGATTCGTTTCAATTCGAGTCTTTTCAATTCGATTCTTTGCGATTCGATTCGATGTGATATTTTTAATTCGATTCGAATCTTTACGATTCGATTCGATTCTTTTCAATTCGATTCTTTTCGATTCGATTCTTTTTGATTCGATTCATTTCGATTCGATTCGATTCTTTTCAATTCGATTTGATTCTTTTCCATTTGATCTGATTTGTTTCATTTCGATTCTTTTCGAATCAATTCGATTCTTTTCGATTCCATTAAATTTGATTCGATTCTTTTCAATTCGATTAGATTCTTTTCGATTTGATTCTATTCAGTTCGATTCTTTTCGATTCGATTGGATTCTTTTCGATTTGATTCAATTCTTTCGATTCGATTTGAGTTGATTCTTTTCGATTCGATTCAATACGATTCTTTTCATTTCGATTCTAATCGATTCTCTTCGATTCAATTCGTTTCGATTCTATTCGATTTTTTTCGATTCTATTCTATTCGATTCATTTTGAATCATTTCGATTTGATTCTGTTCGAGTGGTTTCTATTAGATTCTTTTCGATTTGATTCAATTCAATTCGATTCTTTTTGATTTGATTTGATTCTATTCGATGTCTTTCGATTCTATTCTATTGTATTCTTTTCGATTCCATTCCGTTCAATTCGATTCTTTTCGATTCCATTCGATTGTTTTAGATTTGATTCCATTCTTTCTATTCTATTTGATATGATTCTTTTCGATTCGATTTGATACGATACTTTTTATTTTGATTCGAATCGATTCTCTTCGGTTCGATTCGTTTTGATTCTTTTCGATTCAATTCTATTCGAATTGTTTCGATTTGATTCGATTCGGTTCTTTTAGATTCTACTTGATTTGTTTCTTTTCGATTCGTTTTGATTCGATTCTTTTTGATTCATGTCGATTCGATTCGATTCTTTTGTTTCGATTCGATTCTTTTCAATTCGAATCTTTTCGTTACATGGAATTCGATTCTTTTCGATTTGATTCTTTATGATTTTTTCAACTCGATTCAATTCGATTCTTATTTTTATGATAGTCACAGAGAGAGTGAGAGAGGCAGAGACACAGGCAGAGGGAGAAGCAGGCTCCATGCAGCGGGAGCCCGATGTGGGATTCGATCCCGGGTCTCCAGGATCGCGCCCTGGGCCAAAGGCAGGCGCTAAACCGCTGCGCCACCCAGGGATCCCTCAGTTCGATTCTTCTTTATTCGAATCTATTCGATTCTTTTTGATTCGATTTGATTCTATTCGATTTTTTTCGATTTGATTCGATTAGTTCCTTCTTGATTCAATTCAATTCATTTCTTTTGATTCAATTCAATTCGATTCTTTTGGATTCGATTCAATTCTTTTGGATTCGATTCTTTTGGATTCGAGTCGAGTAGATTCTTTTCATTTCGATCGGATTCATTTCAATTCGATTCTTTTCGATTCGAATGTTTTCGAATCAATTCGATACTTTTTGATTCGATTCGATTCTTTTCGTGTCGATTTGATTCTTTTCGATTCTTTTCTATTTGTATTGATTCGATTCTTTGCATTTCGATTCGATTTGATTCAATTCGATTCTTTTCGATCAATTCAATTTGATTGTTTTCGATTTGATTCGATTCGATTCTTTTCTATTCTATTCAATTCGATTATTTTCCATTCGATGATGCAATTGGATTCTTTTCGATTCGAGTCGATACGATTCGATTCTTTTTGATTAGATACAATTCGATTCTTTTCGATTCGATTCGACTCGATTTCATTTTTTGATTCGATTCGACTAGAATTTAATCGACTGATTCAATTTGATTCTTTTCTTTTCGGTTCGATTCTTTTCTATTCGATTTTTTTCTATTCAATTCGATTCTTTCAATTCAATTCGATTCGATTCGATTCGATTCTTTTCGTTTCAAATCGATTCGTTTCAATTCGAGTCTTTTCAATTCGATTCTTTGCGATTCGATTCGATGTGATATTTTTAATTCGATTCGAATCTTTACGATTCGATTCGATTCTTTTCAATTCGATTCTTTTCGATTCGATTCTTTTTGATTCGATTCATTTCGATTCGATTCGATTCTTTTCAATTCGATTTGATTCTTTTCCATTTGATCTGATTTGTTTCATTTCGATTCTTTTCGAATCAATTCGATTCTTTTCGATTCCATTAAATTTGATTCGATTCTTTTCAATTCGATTAGATTCTTTTCGATTTGATTCTATTCAGTTCGATTCTTTTCGATTCGATTGGATTCTTTTCGATTTGATTCAATTCTTTCGATTCGATTTGAGTTGATTCTTTTTGATTCGATTCAATACGATTCTTTTCATTTCGATTCTAATCGATTCTCTTCGATTCAATTCGTTTCGATTCTATTCGATTTTTTTCGATTCTATTCTATTCGATTCATTTTGAATCATTTCGATTTGATTCTGTTCGAGTGGTTTCTATTAGATTCTTTTCGATTTGATTCAATTCGATTCGAGTCTTTTTGATTCGAGTCTTTTCGACTCGATGCAATTCAATACGATTCTTTTAGATTCGATTCGATTCGATTGTTTTCGTTTCGATTCGACTTTTTTTGATTCGATTCTTTTCGATTCGATTGTTTTCAATTCGATTGATTCGATTCTTTTCAATTCTATGCTATTCAAAGCGATTCTTTTGTATTTGATTCGATTCGATTGTTTTCTTTTTGATTCGGTTCGATTCGTTTCTTTTCGATTCGATTCAATTCTTTTCGATTCGATTCTTTTCGATTCGAGTTGATTCTTTTCGATTCTATTCTATTCTATTCTTTTCTATTCCATTCGAATCGATTCGTTTTGATTGAATTCGATTCTTTTCGATTCGATTCAATTAGATTCTTTTCGATTGGATTCAATTTGTTTCGAGTCGAATCAATTTGATTCTTTTCGATTGGATTCCATTCGATTCTTTTCGATTTGATTCAATTCGATTCTTTTCGATTCTATTCATTTCGATGATTTTCGTTGAGATTAGAGTCTTTTCGATTTGATTTTTTTCGGTTCGAGTCGATTCATTTCGCTTATTTTGGTTAGGATCAATTCAATTCGATTCTTTTTGATTTGATTTGATTCTATTCGATGTCTTTCGATTCTATTCTATTGTATTCTTTTCGATTCCATTCCGTTCAATTCGATTCTTTTCGATTCCATTCGATTGTTTTAGATTTGATTCCATTCTTTCGATTCTATTTGATATGATTCTTTTCGATTCGATTTGATACGATACTTTTTATTTTGATTCGAATCGATTCTCTTCGGTTCGATTCGTTTTGATTCTTTTCGATTCAATTCTATTCGAATTGTTTCGATTTGATTCGATTCGGTTCTTTTAGATTCTACTTGATTTGTTTCTTTTCGATTCGTTTTGATTCGATTCTTTTTGATTCATGTCGATTCGATTCGATTCTTTTGTTTCCATTCGATTCTTTTTAATTCGAATCTTTTCGTTACATGGAATTCGATTCTTTTCGATTTGATTCTTTATGATTTTTTCAACTCGATTCAATTCGATTCTTTTTTTTATGATAGTCACAGAGAGAGTGAGAGAGGCAGAGACACAGGCAGAGGGAGAAGCAGGCTCCATGCAGCGGGAGCCCGATGTGGGATTCGATCCCGGGTCCCCAGGATCGCGCCCTGGGCCAAAGGCAGGCACTAAACCGCTGCGCCACCCAGGGATCCCTCAGTTCGATTCTTCTTTATTCGAATCTATTCGATTCTTTTTGATTCGATTTGATTCTATTCGATTTTTTTCGATTTGATTCGATTAGTTCCTTCTTGATTCAATTCAATTCATTTCTTTTGATTCAATTCAATTCGATTCTTTTGGATTCGATTCAATTCTTTTGGATTCGATTCTTTTGGATTCGAGTCGAGTAGATTCTTTTCATTTCGATCGGATTCATTTCAATTCGATTCTTTTCGATTCGAATGTTTTCGAATCAATTCGATACTTTTTGATTCGATTCGATTCTTTTCGTGTCGATTTGATTCTTTTCGATTCTTTTCTATTTGTATTGATTCGATTCTTTGCATTTCGATTCGATTTGATTCAATTCGATTCTTTTCGATCAATTCAATTTGATTGTTTTCGATTTGATTCGATTCGATTCTTTTCTATTCTATTCAATTCGATTATTTTCCATTCGATGATGCAATTGGATTCTTTTCGATTCGAGTCGATACGATTCGATTCTTTTTGATTAGATACAATTCGATTCTTTTCGATTCGATTCGACTCGATTTCATTTTTTGATTCGATTCGATTAGAATTTAATCGACTGATTCAATTTGATTCTTTTCTTTTCGGTTCGATTCTTTTCTATTCGATTTTTTTCTATTCAATTCGATTCTTTCAATTCAATTCGATTCGATTCGATTCGATTCTTTTCGTTTCAAATCGATTCGTTTCAATTCGAGTCTTTTCAATTCGATTCTTTGCGATTCGATTCGATGTGATATTTTTAATTCGATTCGAATCTTTACGATTCGATTCGATTCTTTTCAATTCGATTCTTTTCGATTCGATTCTTTTTGATTCGATTCATTTCGATTCGATTCGATTCTTTTCAATTCGATTTGATTCTTTTCCATTTGATCTGATTTGTTTCATTTCGATTCTTTTCGAATCAATTCGATTCTTTTCGATTCCATTAAATTTGATTCGATTCTTTTCAATTCGATTAGATTCTTTTCGATTTGATTCTATTCAGAACGATTCTTTTCGATTCGATTGGATTCTTTTCGATTTGATTCAATTCTTTCGATTCGATTTGAGTTGATTCTTTTCGATTCGATTCAATACGATTCTTTTCATTTCGATTCTAATCGATTCTCTTCGATTCAATTCGTTTCGATTCTATTCGATTTTTTTCGATTCTATTCTATTCGATTCATTTTGAATCATTTCGATTTGATTCTGTTCGAGTGGTTTCTATTAGATTCTTTTCGATTTGATTCAATTCAATTCGATTCTTTTTGATTTGATTTGATTCTATTCGATGTCTTTCGATTCTATTCTATTGTATTCTTTTCGATTCCATTCCGTTCAATTCGATTCTTTTCGATTCCATTCGATTGTTTTAGATTTGATTCCATTCTTTCTATTCTATTTGATATGATTCTTTTCGATTCGATTTGATACGATACTTTTTATTTTGATTCGAATCGATTCTCTTCGGTTCGATTCGTTTTGATTCTTTTCGATTCAATTCTATTCGAATTGTTTCGATTTGATTCGATTCGGTTCTTTTAGATTCTACTTGATTTGTTTCTTTTCGATTCGTTTTGATTCGATTCTTTTTGATTCATGTCGATTCGATTCGATTCTTTTGTTTCGATTCGATTCTTTTCAATTCGAATCTTTTCGTTACATGGAATTCGATTCTTTTCGATTTGATTCTTTATGATTTTTTCAACTCGATTCAATTCGATTCTTATTTTTATGATAGTCACAGAGAGAGTGAGAGAGGCAGAGACACAGGCAGAGGGAGAAGCAGGCTCCATGCAGCGGGAGCCCGATGTGGGATTCGATCCCGGGTCTCCAGGATCACGCCCTGGGCCAAAGGCAGGCGCTAAACCGCTGCGCCACCCAGGGATCCCTCAGTTCGATTCTTCTTTATTCGAATCTATTCGATTCTTTTTGATTCGATTTGATTCTATTCGATTTTTTTCGATTTGATTCGATTAGTTCCTTCTTGATTCAATTCAATTCATTTCTTTTGATTCAATTCAATTCGATTCTTTTGGATTCGATTCAATTCTTTTGGATTCGATTCTTTTGGATTCGAGTCGAGTAGATTCTTTTCATTTCGATCGGATTCATTTCAATTCGATTCTTTTCGATTCGAATGTTTTCGAATCAATTCGATACTTTTTGATTCGATTCGATTCTTTTCGTGTCGATTTGATTCTTTTCGATTCTTTTCTATTTGTATTGATTCGATTCTTTGCATTTCGATTCGATTTGATTCAATTCGATTCTTTTCGATCAATTCAATTTGATTGTTTTCGATTTGATTCGATTCGATTCTTTTCTATTCTATTCAATTCGATTATTTTCCATTCGATGATGCAATTGGATTCTTTTCGATTCGAGTCGATACGATTCGATTCTTTTTGATTAGATACAATTCGATTCTTTTCGATTCGATTCGACTCGATTTCATTTTTTGATTCGATTCGACTAGAATTTAATCGACTGATTCAATTTGATTCTTTTCTTTTCGGTTCGATTCTTTTCTATTCGATTTTTTTCTATTCAATTCGATTCTTTCAATTCAATTCGATTCGATTCGATTCGATTCTTTTCGTTTCAAATCGATTCGTTTCAATTCGAGTCTTTTCAATTCGATTCTTTGCGATTCGATTCGATGTGATATTTTTAATTCGATTCGAATCTTTACGATTCGATTCGATTCTTTTCAATTCGATTCTTTTCGATTCGATTCTTTTTGATTCGATTCATTTCGATTCGATTCGATTCTTTTCAATTCGATTTGATTCTTTTCCATTTGATCTGATTTGTTTCATTTCGATTCTTTTCGAATCAATTCGATTCTTTTCGATTCCATTAAATTTGATTCGATTCTTTTCAATTCGATTAGATTCTTTTCGATTTGATTCCATTCAGTTCGATTCTTTTCGATTCGATTGGATTCTTTTCGATTTGATTCAATTCTTTCGATTCGATTTGAGTTGATTCTTTTCGATTCGATTCAATACGATTCTTTTCATTTCGATTCTAATCGATTCTCTTCGATTCATTTCGTTTCGATTCGTTTCGATTCGATTCGATTTTTTTCGATTCTATTCTATTCGATTCATTTTGAATCATTTCGATTTGATTCTGTTCGAGTGGTTTCTATTAGATTCTTTTCGATTTGATTCAATTCGATTCGAGTCTTTTTGATTCGAGTCTTTTCGACTCGATGCAATTCAATACGATTCTTTTAGATTCGATTCGATTCGATTGTTTTCGTTTCGATTCGACTTTTTTTGATTCGATTCTTTTCGATTCGATTGTTTTCAATTCGATTGATTCGATTCTTTTCAATTCTATGCTATTCAAAGGGATTCTTTTGTATTTGATTCGATTCGATTGTTTTCTTTTTGATTCGGTTCGATTCGTTTCTTTTCGATTCGATTCAATTCTTTTCGATTCGATTCTTTTCGATTCGAGTTGATTCTTTTCGATTCTATTCTATTCTATTCTTTTCTATTCCATTCGAATCGATTCGTTTTGATTGAATTCGATTCTTTTCGATTCGATTCAATTAGATTCTTTTCGATTGGATTCAATTTGTTTCGAGTCGAATCAATTTGATTCTTTTCGATTGGATTCCATTCGATTCTTTTCGATTTGATTCAATTCGATTCTTTTCGATTCTATTCATTTCGATGATTTTCGTTGAGATTAGAGTCTTTTCGATTTGATTTTTTTCGTTTCGAGTCGATTCATTTCGCTTATTTTGGTTAGGATCAATTCAATTCGATTCTTTTTGATTTGATTTGATTCTATTCGATGTCTTTCGATTCTATTCTATTGTATTCTTTTCGATTCCATTCCGTTCAATTCGATTCTTTACGATTCCATTCGATTGTTTTAGATTTGATTCCATTCTTTCTATTCTATTTGATATGATTCTTTTCGATTCGATTTGATACGATACTTTTTATTTTGATTCGAATCGATTCTCTTCGGTTCGATTCGTTTTGATTCTTTTCGATTCAATTCTATTCGAATTGTTTCGATTTGATTCGATTCGGTTCTTTTAGATTCTACTTGATTTGTTTCTTTTCGATTCGTTTTGATTCGATTCTTTTTGATTCATGTCGATTCGATTCGATTCTTTTGTTTCGATTCGATTCTTTTCAATTCGAATCTTTTCGTTACATGGAATTCGATTCTTTTCGATTTGATTCTTTATGATTTTTTCAACTCGATTCAATTCGATTCTTATTTTTATGATAGTCACAGAGAGAGTGCGAGAGGCAGAGACACAGGCAGAGGGAGAAGCAGGCTCCATGCCGCGGGAGCCCGATGTGGGATTCGATCCCGGGTCTCCAGGATCGCGCCCTGGGCCAAAGGCAGGCGCTAAACCGCTGCGCCACCCAGGGATCCCTCAGTTCGATTCTTCTTTATTCGAATCTATTCGATTCTTTTTGATTCGATTTGATTCTATTCGATTTTTTTCGATTTGATTCGATTAGTTCCTTCTTGATTCAATTCAATTCATTTCTTTTGATTCAATTCAATTCGATTCTTTTGGATTCGATTCAATTCTTTTGGATTCGATTCTTTTGGATTCGAGTCGAGTAGATTCTTTTCATTTCGATCGGATTCATTTCAATTCGATTCTTTTCGATTCGAATGTTTTCGAATCAATTCGATACTTTTTGATTCGATTCGATTCTTTTCGTGTCGATTTGATTCTTTTCGATTCTTTTCTATTTGTATTGATTCGATTCTTTGCATTTCGATTCGATTTGATTCAATTCGATTCTTTTCGATCAATTCAATTTGATTGTTTTCGATTTGATTCGATTCGATTCTTTTCTATTCTATTCAATTCGATTATTTTCCATTCGATGATGCAATTGGATTCTTTTCGATTCGAGTCGATACGATTCGATTTTTTTGATTAGATACAATTCGATTCTTTTCGATTCGATTCGACTCGATTTCATTTTTTGATTCGATTCGACTAGAATTTAATCGACTGATTCAATTTGATTCTTTTCTTTTCGGTTCGATTCTTTTCTATTCGATTTTTTTCTATTCAATTCGATTCTTTCAATTCAATTCGATTCGATTCGATTCGATTCTTTTCGTTTCAAATCGATTCGTTTCAATTCGAGTCTTTTCAATTCGATTCTTTGCGATTCGATTCGATGTGATATTTTTAATTCGATTCGAATCTTTACGATTCGATTCGATTCTTTTCAATTCGATTCTTTTCGATTCGATTCTTTTTGATTCGATTCATTTCGATTCGATTCGATTCTTTTCAATTCGATTTGATTCTTTTCCATTTGATCTGATTTGTTTCATTTCGATTCTTTTCGAATCAATTCGATTCTTTTCGATTCCATTAAATTTGATTCGATTCTTTTCAATTCGATTAGATTCTTTTCGATTTGATTCCATTCAGTTCGATTCTTTTCGATTCGATTGGATTCTTTTCGATTTGATTCAATTCTTTCGATTCGATTTGAGTTGATTCTTTTCGATTCGATTCAATACGATTCTTTTCATTTCGATTCTAATCGATTCTCTTCGATTCAATTCGTTTCGATTCTATTCGATTTTTTTCGATTCTATTCTATTCGATTCATTTTGAATCATTTCGATTTGATTCTGTTCGAGTGGTTTCTATTAGATTCTTTTCGATTTGATTCAATTCGATTCGAGTCTTTTTGATTCGAGTCTTTTCGACTCGATGCAATTCAATACGATTCTTTTAGATTCGATTCGATTCGATTGTTTTCGTTTCGATTCGACTTTTTTTGATTCGATTCTTTTCGATTCGATTGGTTTCAATTCGATTGATTCGATTCTTTTCAATTCTATGCTATTCAAAGCGATTCTTTTGTATTTGATTCGATTCGATGGTTTTCTTTTTGATTCGGTTCGATTCGTTTCTTTTCGATTCGATTCAATTCTTTTCGATTCGATTCTTTTCGATTCGAGTTGATTCTTTTCGATTCTATTCTATTCTATTCTTTTCTATTCCATTCGAATCGATTCGTTTTGATTGAATTCGATTCTTTTCGATTCGATTCAATTAGATTCTTTTCGATTGGATTCAATTTGTTTCGAGTCGAATCAATTTGATTCTTTTCGATTGGATTCCATTCGATTCTTTTCGATTTGATTCAATTCGATTCTTTTCGATTCTATTCATTTCGATGATTTTCGTTGAGATTAGAGTCTTTTCGATTTGATTTTTTTCGGTTCGAGTCGATTCATTTCGCTTATTTTGGTTAGGATCAATTCAATTCGATTCTTTTTGATTTGATTTGATTCTATTCGATGTCTTTCGATTCTATTCTATTGTATTCTTTTCGATTCCATTCCGTTCAATTCGATTCTTTTCGATTCCATTCGATTGTTTTAGATTTGATTCCATTCTTTCGATTCTATTTGATATGATTCTTTTCGATTCGATTTGATACGATACTTTTTATTTTGATTCGAATCGATTCTCTTCGGTTCGATTCGTTTTGATTCTTTTCGATTCAATTCTATTCGAATTGTTTCGATTTGATTCGATTCGGTTCTTTTAGATTCTACTTGATTTGTTTCTTTTCGATTCGTTTTGATTCGATTCTTTTTGATTCATGTCGATTCGATTCGATTCTTTTGTTTCAATTCGATTCTTTTCAATTCGAATCTTTTCGTTACATGGAATTCGATTCTTTTCGATTTGATTCTTTATGATTTTTTCAACTCGATTCAATTCGATTCTTATTTTTATGATAGTCACAGAGAGAGTGAGAGAGGCAGAGACACAGGCAGAGGGAGAAGCAGGCTCCATGCAGCGGGAGCCCGATGTGGGATTCGATCCCGGGTCTCCAGGATCGCGCCCTGGGCCAAAGGCAGGCGCTAAACCGCTGCGCCACCCAGGGATCCCTCAGTTCGATTCTTCTTTATTCGAATCTATTCGATTCTTTTTGATTCGATTTGATTCTATTCGATTTTTTTCGATTTGATTCGATTAGTTCCTTCTTGATTCAATTCAATTCATTTCTTTTGATTCAATTCAATTCGATTCTTTTGGATTCGATTCAATTCTTTTGGATTCGATTCTTTTGGATTCGAGTCGAGTAGATTCTTTTCATTTCGATCGGATTCATTTCAATTCGATTCTTTTCGATTCGAATGTTTTCGAATCAATTCGATACTTTTTGATTCGATTCGATTCTTTTCGTGTCGATTTGATTCTTTTCGATTCTTTTCTATTTGTATTGATTCGATTCTTTGCATTTCGATTCGATTTGATTCAATTCGATTCTTTTCGATCAATTCAATTTGATTGTTTTCGATTTGATTCGATTCGATTCTTTTCTATTCTATTCAATTCGATTATTTTCCATTCGATGATGCAATTGGATTCTTTTCGATTCGAGTCGATACGATTCGATTCTTTTTGATTAGATACAATTCGATTCTTTTCGATTCGATTCGACTCGATTTCATTTTTTGATTCGATTCGACTAGAATTTAATCGACTGATTCAATTTGATTCTTTTCTTTTCGGTTCGATTCTTTTCTATTCGATTTTTTTCTATTCAATTCGATTCTTTCAATTCAATTCGATTCGATTCGATTCGATTCTTTTCGTTTCAAATCGATTCGTTTCAATTCGAGTCTTTTCAATTCGATTCTTTGCGATTCGATTCGATGTGATATTTTTAATTCGATTCGAATCTTTACGATTCGATTCGATTCTTTTCAATTCGATTCTTTTCGATTCGATTCTTTTTGATTCGATTCATTTCGATTCGATTCGATTCTTTTCAATTCGATTTGATTCTTTTCCATTTGATCTGATTTGTTTCATTTCGATTCTTTTCGAATCAATTCGATTCTTTTCGATTCCATTAAATTTGATTCGATTCTTTTCAATTCGATTAGATTCTTTTCGATTTGATTCCATTCAGTTCGATTCTTTTCGATTCGATTGGATTCTTTTCGATTTGATTCAATTCTTTCGATTCGATTTGAGTTGATTCTTTTCGATTCGATTCAATACGATTCTTTTCATTTCGATTCTAATCGATTCTCTTCGATTCAATTCGTTTCGATTCTATTCGATTTTTTTCGATTCTATTCTATTCGATTCATTTTGAATCATTTCGATTTGATTCTGTTCGAGTGGTTTCTATTAGATTCTTTTCGATTTGATTCAATTCGATTCGAGTCTTTTTGATTCGAGTCTTTTCGACTCGATGCAATTCAATACGATTCTTTTAGATTCGATTCGATTCGATTGTTTTCGTTTCGATTCGACTTTTTTTGATTCGATTCTTTTCGATTCGATTGTTTTCAATTCGATTGATTCGATTCTTTTCAATTCTATGCTATTCAAAGCGATTCTTTTGTATTTGATTCGATTCGATGGTTTTCTTTTTGATTCGGTTCGATTCGTTTCTTTTCGATTCGATTCAATTCTTTTTGATTCGATTCTTTTCGATTCGAGTTGATTCTTTTCGATTCTATTCTATTCTATTCTTTTCTATTCCATTCGAATCGATTCGTTTTGATTGAATTCGATTCTTTTCGATTCGATTCAATTAGATTCTTTTCGATTGGATTCAATTTGTTTCGAGTCGAATCAATTTGATTCTTTTCGATTGGATTCCATTCGATTCTTTTCGATTTGATTCAATTCGATTCTTTTCGATTCTATTCATTTCGATGATTTTCGTTGAGATTAGAGTCTTTTCGATTTGATTTTTTTCGTTTCGAGTCGATTCATTTCGCTTATTTTGGTTAGGATCAATTCAATTCGATTCTTTTTGATTTGATTTGATTCTATTCGATGTCTTTCGATTCTATTCTATTGTATTCTTTTCGATTCCATTCCGTTCAATTCGATTCTTTTCGATTCCATTCGATTGTTTTAGATTTGATTCCATTCTTTCGATTCTATTTGATATGATTCTTTTCGATTCGATTTGATACGATACTTTTTATTTTGATTCGAATCGATTCTCTTCGGTTCGATTCGTTTTGATTCTTTTCGATTCAATTCTATTCGAATTGTTTCGATTTGATTCGATTCGGTTCTTTTAGATTCTACTTGATTTGTTTCTTTTCGATTCGTTTTGATTCGATTCTTTTTGATTCATGTCGATTCGATTCGATTCTTTTGTTTCGATTCGATTCTTTTCAATTCGAATCTTTTCGTTACATGGAATTCGATTCTTTTCGATTTGATTCTTTATGATTTTTTCAACTCGATTCAATTCGATTCTTTTTTTTATGATAGTCACAGAGAGAGTGAGAGAGGCAGAGACACAGGCAGAGGGAGAAGCAGGCTCCATGCAGCGGGAGCCCGATGTGGGATTCGATCCCGGGTCTCCAGGATCGCGCCCTGGGCCAAAGGCAGGCACTAAACCGCTGCGCCACCCAGGGATCCCTCAGTTCGATTCTTCTTTATTCGAATCTATTCGATTCTTTTTGATTCGATTTGATTCTATTCGATTTTTTTCGATTTGATTCGATTAGTTCCTTCTTGATTCAATTCAATTCATTTCTTTTGATTCAATTCAATTCGATTCTTTTGGATTCGATTCAATTCTTTTGGATTCGATTCTTTTGGATTCGAGTCGAGTAGATTCTTTTCATTTCGATCGGATTCATTTCAATTCGATTCTTTTCGATTCGAATGTTTTCGAATCAATTCGATACTTTTTGATTCGATTCGATTCTTTTCGTGTCGATTTGATTCTTTTCGATTCTTTTCTATTTGTATTGATTCGATTCTTTGCATTTCGATTCGATTTGATTCAATTCGATTCTTTTCGATCAATTCAATTTGATTGTTTTCGATTTGATTCGATTCGATTCTTTTCTATTCTATTCAATTCGATTATTTTCCATTCGATGATGCAATTGGATTCTTTTCGATTCGAGTCGATACGATTCGATTCTTTTTGATTAGATACAATTCGATTCTTTTCGATTCGATTCGACTCGATTTCATTTTTTGATTCGATTCGACTAGAATTTAATCGACTGATTCAATTTGATTCTTTTCTTTTCGGTTCGATTCTTTTCTATTCGATTTTTTTCTATTCAATTCGATTCTTTCAATTCAATTCGATTCGATTCGATTCGATTCTTTTCGTTTCAAATCGATTCGTTTCAATTCGAGTCTTTTCAATTCGATTCTTTGCGATTCGATTCGATGTGATATTTTTAATTCGATTCGAATCTTTACGATTCGATTCGATTCTTTTCAATTCGATTCTTTTCGATTCGATTCTTTTTGATTCGATTCATTTCGATTCGATTCGATTCTTTTCAATTCGATTTGATTCTTTTCCATTTGATCTGATTTGTTTCATTTCGATTCTTTTCGAATCAATTCGATTCTTTTCGATTCCATTAAATTTGATTCGATTCTTTTCAATTCGATTAGATTCTTTTCGATTTGATTCCATTCAGTTCGATTCTTTTCGATTCGATTGGATTCTTTTCGATTTGATTCAATTCTTTCGATTCGATTTGAGTTGATTCTTTTCGATTCGATTCAATACGATTCTTTTCATTTCGATTCTAATCGATTCTCTTCGATTCAATTCGTTTCGATTCTATTCGATTTTTTTCGATTCTATTCTATTCGATTCATTTTGAATCATTTCGATTTGATTCTGTTCGAGTGGTTTCTATTAGATTCTTTTCGATTTGATTCAATTCGATTCGAGTCTTTTTGATTCGAGTCTTTTCGACTCGATGCAATTCAATACGATTCTTTTAGATTCGATTCGATTCGATTGTTTTCGTTTCGATTCGACTTTTTTTGATTCGATTCTTTTCGATTCGATTGTTTTCAATTCGATTGATTCGATTCTTTTCAATTCTATGCTATTCAAAGCGATTCTTTTGTATTTGATTCGATTCGATGGTTTTCTTTTTGATTCGGTTCGATTCGTTTCTTTTCGATTCGATTCAATTCTTTTCGATTCGATTCTTTTCGATTCGAGTTGATTCTTTTCGATTCTATTCTATTCTATTCTTTTCTATTCCATTCGAATCGATTCGTTTTGATTGAATTCGATTCTTTTCGATTCGATTCAATTAGATTCTTTTCGATTGGATTCAATTTGTTTCGAGTCGAATCAATTTGATTCTTTTCGATTGGATTCCATTCGATTCTTTTCGATTTGATTCAATTCGATTCTTTTCGATTCTATTCATTTCGATGATTTTCGTTGAGATTAGAGTCTTTTCGATTTGATTCTTTTCGGTTCGAGTCGATTCATTTCGCTTATTTTGGTTAGGATCAATTCAATTCGATTCTTTTTGATTTGATTTGATTCTATTCGATGTCTTTCGATTCTATTCTATTGTATTCTTTTCGATTCCATTCCGTTCAATTCGATTCTTTTCGATTCCATTCGATTGTTTTAGATTTGATTCCATTCTTTCGATTCTATTTGATATGATTCTTTTCGATTCGATTTGATACGATACTTTTTATTTTGATTCGAATCGATTCTCTTCGGTTCGATTCGTTTTGATTCTTTTCGATTCAATTCTATTCGAATTGTTTCGATTTGATTCGATTCGGTTCTTTTAGATTCTACTTGATTTGTTTCTTTTCGATTCGTTTTGATTCGATTCTTTTTGATTCATGTCGATTCGATTCGATTCTTTTGTTTCGATTCGATTCTTTTCAATTCGAATCTGTTCGTTACATGGAATTCGATTCTTTTCGATTTGATTCTTTATGATTTTTTCAACTCGATTCAATTCGATTCTTTTTTTATGATAGTCACAGAGAGAGTGAGAGAGGCAGAGACACAGGCAGAGGGAGAAGCAGGCTCCATGCCGCGGGAGCCCGATGTGGGATTCGATCCCGGGTCTCCAGGATCGCGCCCTGGGCCAAAGGCAGGCGCTAAACCGCTGCGCCACCCAGGGATCCCTCAGTTCGATTCTTCTTTATTCGAATCTATTCGATTCTTTTTGATTCGATTTGATTCTATTCGATTTTTTTCGATTTGATTCGATTAGTTCCTTCTTGATTCAATTCAATTCATTTCTTTTGATTCAATTCAATTCGATTCTTTTGGATTCGATTCAATTCTTTTGGATTCGATTCTTTTGGATTCGAGTCGAGTAGATTCTTTTCATTTCGATCGGATTCATTTCAATTCGATTCTTTTCGATTCGAATGTTTTCGAATCAATTCGATACTTTTTGATTCGATTCGATTCTTTTCGTGTCGATTTGATTCTTTTCGATTCTTTTCTATTTGTATTGATTCGATTCTTTGCATTTCGATTCGATTTGATTCAATTCGATTCTTTTCGATCAATTCAATTTGATTGTTTTCGATTTGATTCGATTCGATTCTTTTCTATTCTATTCAATTCGATTATTTTCCATTCGATGATGCAGTTGGATTCTTTTCGATTCGAGTCGATACGATTCGATTCTTTTTGATTAGATACAATTCGATTCTTTTCGATTCGATTCGACTCGATTTCATTTTTTGATTCGATTCGACTAGAATTTAATCGACTGATTCAATTTGATTCTTTTCTTTTCGGTTCGATTCTTTTCTATTCGATTTTTTTCTATTCAATTCGATTCTTTCAATTCAATTCGATTCGATTCGATTCGATTCGATTCTTTTCGTTTCAAATCGATTCGTTTCAATTCGAGTCTTTTCAATTCGATTCTTTGCGATTCGATTCGATGTGATATTTTTAATTCGATTCGAATCTTTACGATTCGATTCGATTCTTTTCAATTCGATTCTTTTCGATTCGATTCTTTTTGATTCGATTCATTTCGATTCGATTCGATTCTTTTCAATTCGATTTGATTCTTTTCCATTTGATCTGATTTGTTTCATTTCGATTCTTTTCGAATCAATTCGATTCTTTTCGATTCCATTAAATTTGATTCGATTCTTTTCAATTCGATTAGATTCTTTTCGATTTGATTCCATTCAGTTCGATTCTTTTCGATTCGATTGGATTCTTTTCGATTTGATTCAATTCTTTCGATTCGATTTGAGTTGATTCTTTTCGATTCGATTCAATACGATTCTTTTCATTTCGATTCTAATCGATTCTCTTCGATTCAATTCGTTTCGATTCTATTCGATTTTTTTCGATTCTATTCTATTCGATTCATTTTGAATCATTTCGATTTGATTCTGTTCGAGTGGTTTCTATTAGATTCTTTTCGATTTGATTCAATTCGATTCGAGTCTTTTTGATTCGAGTCTTTTCGACTCGATGCAATTCAATACGATTCTTTTAGATTCGATTCGATTCGATTGTTTTCGTTTCGATTCGACTTTTTTTGATTCGATTCTTTTCGATTCGATTGTTTTCAATTCGATTGATTCGATTCTTTTCAATTCTATGCTATTCAAAGCGATTCTTTTGTATTTGATTCGATTCGATGGTTTTCTTTTTGATTCGGTTCGATTCGTTTCTTTTCGATTCGATTCAATTCTTTTCGATTCGATTCTTTTCGATTCGAGTTGATTCTTTTCGATTCTTTTCTATTTGTATTGATTCGATTCTTTGCATTTCGATTCGATTTGATTCAATTCGATTCTTTTCGATCAATTCAATTTGATTGTTTTCGATTTGATTCGATTCGATTCTTTTCTATTCTATTCAATTCGATTATTTTCCATTCGATGATGCAATTGGATTCTTTTCGATTCGAGTCGATACGATTCGATTCTTTTTGATTAGATACAATTCGATTCTTTTCGATTCGATTCGACTCGATCATTTTTTGATTCGATTCGACTAGAATTTAATCGACTGATTCAATTTGATTCTTTTCTTTTCGGTTCGATTCTTTTCTATTCGATTTTTTTCTATTCAATTCGATTCTTTCAATTCAATTCGATTCGATTCGATTCGATTCTTTTCGTTTCAAATCGATTCGTTTCAATTCGAGTCTTTTCAATTCGATTCTTTGCGATTCGATTCGATGTGATATTTTTAATTCGATTCGAATCTTTACGATTCGATTCGATTCTTTTCAATTCGATTCTTTTCGATTCGATTCTTTTTGATTCGATTCATTTCGATTCGATTCGATTCTTTTCAATTCGATTTGATTCTTTTCCATTTGATCTGATTTGTTTCATTTCGATTCTTTTCGAATCAATTCGATTCTTTTCGATTCCATTAAATTTGATTCGATTCTTTTCAATTCGATTAGATTCTTTTCGATTTGATTCCATTCAGTTCGATTCTTTTCGATTCGATTGGATTCTTTTCGATTTGATTCAATTCTTTCGATTCGATTTGAGTTGATTCTTTTCGATTCGATTCAATACGATTCTTTTCATTTCGATTCTAATCGATTCTCTTCGATTCAATTCGTTTCGATTCTATTCGATTTTTTTCGATTCTATTCTATTCGATTCATTTTGAATCATTTCGATTTGATTCTGTTCGAGTGGTTTCTATTAGATTCTTTTCGATTTGATTCAATTCGATTCGAGTCTTTTTGATTCGAGTCTTTTCGACTCGATGCAATTCAATACGATTCTTTTAGATTCGATTCGATTCGATTGTTTTCGTTTCGATTCGACTTTTTTTGGTTCGATTCTTTTCGATTCGATTGTTTTCAATTCGATTGATTCGATTCTTTTCAATTCTATGCTATTCAAAGCGATTCTTTTGTATTTGATTCGATTCGATTGTTTTCTTTTTGATTCGGTTCGATTCGTTTCTTTTCGATTCGATTCAATTCTTTTCGATTCGATTCTTTTCGATTCGAGTTGATTCTTTTCGATTCTATTCTATTCTATTCTTTTCTATTCCATTCGAATCGATTCGTTTTGATTGAATTCGATTCTTTTCGATTCGATTCAATTAGATTCTTTTCGATTGGATTCAATTTGTTTCGAGTCGAATCAATTTGATTCTTTTCGATTGGATTCCATTCGATTCTTTTCGATTTGATTCAATTCGATTCTTTTCGATTCTATTCATTTCGATGATTTTCGTTGAGATTAGAGTCTTTTCGATTTGATTTTTTTCGGTTCGAGTCGATTCATTTCGCTTATTTTGGTTAGGATCAATTCAATTCGATTCTTTTTGATTTGATTTGATTCTATTCGATGTCTTTCGATTCTATTCTATTGTATTCTTTTCGATTCCATTCCGTTCAATTCGATTCTTTTCGATTCCATTCGATTGTTTTAGATTTGATTCCATTCTTTCGATTCTATTTGATATGATTCTTTTCGATTCGATTTGATACGATACTTTTTATTTTGATTCGAATCGATTCTCTTCGGTTCGATTCGTTTTGATTCTTTTCGATTCAATTCTATTCGAATTGTTTCGATTTGATTCGATTCGGTTCTTTTAGATTCTACTTGATTTGTTTCTTTTCGATTCGTTTTGATTCGATTCTTTTTGATTCATGTCGATTCGATTCGATTCTTTTGTTTCGATTCGATTCTTTTCAATTCGAATCTTTTCGTTACATGGAATTCGATTCTTTTCGATTTGATTCTTTATGATTTTTTCAACTCGATTCAATTCGATTCTTATTTTTATGATAGTCACAGAGAGAGTGAGAGAGGCAGAGACACAGGCAGAGGGAGAAGCAGGCTCCATGCCGCGGGAGCCCGATGTGGGATTCGATCCCGGGTCTCCAGGATCGCGCCCTGGGCCAAAGGCAGGCGCTAAACCGCTGCGCCACCCAGGGATCCCTCAGTTCGATTCTTCTTTATTCGAATCTATTCGATTCTTTTTGATTCGATTTGATTCTATTCGATTTTTTTCGATTTGATTCGATTAGTTCCTTCTTGATTCAATTCAATTCATTTCTTTTGATTCAATTCAATTCGATTCTTTTGGATTCGATTCAATTCTTTTGGATTCGATTCTTTTGGATTCGAGTCGAGTAGATTCTTTTCATTTCGATCGGATTCATTTCAATTCGATTCTTTTCGATTCGAATGTTTTCGAATCAATTCGATACTTTTTGATTCGATTCGATTCTTTTCGTGTCGATTTGATTCTTTTCGATTCTTTTCTATTTGTATTGATTCGATTCTTTGCATTTCGATTCGATTTGATTCAATTCGATTCTTTTCGATCAATTCAATTTGATTGTTTTCGATTTGATTCGATTCGATTCTTTTCTATTCTATTCAATTCGATTATTTTCCATTCGATGATGCAGTTGGATTCTTTTCGATTCGAGTCGATACGATTCGATTCTTTTTGATTAGATACAATTCGATTCTTTTCGATTCGATTCGACTCGATTTCATTTTTTGATTCGATTCGACTAGAATTTAATCGACTGATTCAATTTGATTCTTTTCTTTTCGGTTCGATTCTTTTCTATTCGATTTTTTTCTATTCAATTCGATTCTTTCAATTCAATTCGATTCGATTCGATTCGATTCGATTCTTTTCGTTTCAAATCGATTCGTTTCAATTCGAGTCTTTTCAATTCGATTCTTTGCGATTCGATTCGATGTGATATTTTTAATTCGATTCGAATCTTTACGATTCGATTCGATTCTTTTCAATTCGATTCTTTTCGATTCGATTCTTTTTGATTCGATTCATTTCGATTCGATTCGATTCTTTTCAATTCGATTTGATTCTTTTCCATTTGATCTGATTTGTTTCATTTCGATTCTTTTCGAATCAATTCGATTCTTTTCGATTCCATTAAATTTGATTCGATTCTTTTCAATTCGATTAGATTCTTTTCGATTTGATTCCATTCAGTTCGATTCTTTTCGATTCGATTGGATTCTTTTCGATTTGATTCAATTCTTTCGATTCGATTTGAGTTGATTCTTTTCGATTCGATTCAATACGATTCTTTTCATTTCGATTCTAATCGATTCTCTTCGATTCAATTCGTTTCGATTCTATTCGATTTTTTTCGATTCTATTCTATTCGATTCATTTTGAATCATTTCGATTTGATTCTGTTCGAGTGGTTTCTATTAGATTCTTTTCGATTTGATTCAATTCGATTCGAGTCTTTTTGATTCGAGTCTTTTCGACTCGATGCAATTCAATACGATTCTTTTAGATTCGATTCGATTCGATTGTTTTCGTTTCGATTCGACTTTTTTTGGTTCGATTCTTTTCGATTCGATTGTTTTCAATTCGATTGATTCGATTCTTTTCAATTCTATGCTATTCAAAGCGATTCTTTTGTATTTGATTCGATTCGATTGTTTTCTTTTTGATTCGGTTCGATTCGTTTCTTTTCGATTCGATTCAATTCTTTTCGATTCGATTCTTTTCGATTCGAGTTGATTCTTTTCGATTCTATTCTATTCTATTCTTTTCTATTCCATTCGAATCGATTCGTTTTGATTGAATTCGATTCTTTTCGATTCGATTCAATTAGATTCTTTTCGATTGGATTCAATTTGTTTCGAGTCGAATCAATTTGATTCTTTTCGATTGGATTCCATTCGATTCTTTTCGATTTGATTCAATTCGATTCTTTTCGATTCTATTCATTTCGATGATTTTCGTTGAGATTAGAGTCTTTTCGATTTGATTTTTTTCGGTTCGAGTCGATTCATTTCGCTTATTTTGGTTAGGATCAATTCAATTCGATTCTTTTTGATTTGATTTGATTCTATTCGATGTCTTTCGATTCTATTCTATTGTATTCTTTTCGATTCCATTCCGTTCAATTCGATTCTTTTCGATTCCATTCGATTGTTTTAGATTTGATTCCATTCTTTCGATTCTATTTGATATGATTCTTTTCGATTCGATTTGATACGATACTTTTTATTTTGATTCGAATCGATTCTCTTCGGTTCGATTCGTTTTGATTCTTTTCGATTCAATTCTATTCGAATTGTTTCGATTTGATTCGATTCGGTTCTTTTAGATTCTACTTGATTTGTTTCTTTTCGATTCGTTTTGATTCGATTCTTTTTGATTCATGTCGATTCGATTCGATTCTTTTGTTTCGATTCGATTCTTTTCAATTCGAATCTTTTCGTTACATGGAATTCGATTCTTTTCGATTTGATTCTTTATGATTTTTTCAACTCGATTCAATTCGATTCTTTTTTTATGATAGTCACAGAGAGAGTGAGAGAGGCAGAGACACAGGCAGAGGGAGAAGCAGGCTCCATGCCGCGGGAGCCCGATGTGGGATTCGATCCCGGGTCTCCAGGATCGCGCCCTGGGCCAAAGGCAGGCGCTAAACCGCTGCGCCACCCAGGGATCCCTCAGTTCGATTCTTCTTTATTCGAATCTATTCGATTCTTTTTGATTCGATTTGATTCTATTCGATTTTTTTCGATTTGATTCGATTAGTTCCTTCTTGATTCAATTCAATTCATTTCTTTTGATTCAATTCAATTCGATTCTTTTGGATTCGATTCAATTCTTTTGGATTCGATTCTTTTGGATTCGAGTCGAGTAGATTCTTTTCATTTCGATCGGATTCATTTCAATTCGATTCTTTTCGATTCGAATGTTTTCGAATCAATTCGATACTTTTTGATTCGATTCGATTCTTTTCGTGTCGATTTGATTCTTTTCGATTCTTTTCTATTTGTATTGATTCGATTCTTTGCATTTCGATTCGATTTGATTCAATTCGATTCTTTTCGATCAATTCAATTTGATTGTTTTCGATTTGATTCGATTCGATTCTTTTCTATTCTATTCAATTCGATTATTTTCCATTCGATGATGCAATTGGATTCTTTTCGATTCGAGTCGATACGATTCGATTCTTTTTGATTAGATACAATTCGATTCTTTTCGATTCGATTCGACTCGATCATTTTTTGATTCGATTCGACTAGAATTTAATCGACTGATTCAATTTGATTCTTTTCTTTTCGGTTCGATTCTTTTCTATTCGATTTTTTTCTATTCAATTCGATTCTTTCAATTCAATTCGATTCGATTCGATTCGATTCTTTTCGTTTCAAATCGATTCGTTTCAATTCGAGTCTTTTCAATTCGATTCTTTGCGATTCGATTCGATGTGATATTTTTAATTCGATTCGAATCTTTACGATTCGATTCGATTCTTTTCAATTCGATTCTTTTCGATTCGATTCTTTTTGATTCGATTCATTTCGATTCGATTCGATTCTTTTCAATTCGATTTGATTCTTTTCCATTTGATCTGATTTGTTTCATTTCGATTCTTTTCGAATCAATTCGATTCTTTTCGATTCCATTAAATTTGATTCGATTCTTTTCAATTCGATTAGATTCTTTTCGATTTGATTCCATTCAGTTCGATTCTTTTCGATTCGATTGGATTCTTTTCGATTTGATTCAATTCTTTCGATTCGATTTGAGTTGATTCTTTTCGATTCGATTCAATACGATTCTTTTCATTTCGATTCTAATCGATTCTCTTCGATTCAATTCGTTTCGATTCTATTCGATTTTTTTCGATTCTATTCTATTCGATTCATTTTGAATCATTTCGATTTGATTCTGTTCGAGTGGTTTCTATTAGATTCTTTTCGATTTGATTCAATTCGATTCGAGTCTTTTTGATTCGAGTCTTTTCGACTCGATGCAATTCAATACGATTCTTTTAGATTCGATTCGATTCGATTGTTTTCGTTTCGATTCGACTTTTTTTGATTCGATTCTTTTCGATTCGATTGTTTTCAATTCGATTGATTCGATTCTTTTCAATTCTATGCTATTCAAAGCGATTCTTTTGTATTTGATTCGATTCGATTGTTTTCTTTTTGATTCGGTTCGATTCGTTTCTTTTCGATTCGATTCAATTCTTTTCGATTCGATTCTTTTCGATTCGAGTTGATTCTTTTCGATTCTATTCTATTCTATTCTTTTCTATTCCATTCGAATCGATTCGTTTTGATTGAATTCGATTCTTTTCGATTCGATTCAATTAGATTCTTTTCGATTGGATTCAATTTGTTTCGAGTCGAATCAATTTGATTCTTTTCGATTGGATTCCATTCGATTCTTTTCGATTTGATTCAATTCGATTCTTTTCGATTCTATTCATTTCGATGATTTTCGTTGAGATTAGAGTCTTTTCGATTTGATTTTTTTCGGTTCGAGTCGATTCATTTCGCTTATTTTGGTTAGGATCAATTCAATTCGATTCTTTTTGATTTGATTTGATTCTATTCGATGTCTTTCGATTCTATTCTATTGTATTCTTTTCGATTCCATTCCGTTCAATTCGATTCTTTTCGATTCCATTCGATTGTTTTAGATTTGATTCCATTCTTTCGATTCTATTTGATATGATTCTTTTCGATTCGATTTGATACGATACTTTTTATTTTGATTCGAATCGATTCTCTTCGGTTCGATTCGTTTTGATTCTTTTCGATTCAATTCTATTCGAATTGTTTCGATTTGATTCGATTCGGTTCTTTTAGATTCTACTTGATTTGTTTCTTTTCGATTCGTTTTGATTCGATTCTTTTTGATTCATGTCGATTCGATTCGATTCTTTTGTTTCGATTCGATTCTTTTCAATTCGAATCTTTTCGTTACATGGAATTCGATTCTTTTCGATTTGATTCTTTATGATTTTTTCAACTCGATTCAATTCGATTCTTATTTTTATGATAGTCACAGAGAGAGTGAGAGAGGCAGAGACACAGGCAGAGGGAGAAGCAGGCTCCATGCCGCGGGAGCCCGATGTGGGATTCGATCCCGGGTCTCCAGGATCGCGCCCTGGGCCAAAGGCAGGCGCTAAACCGCTGCGCCACCCAGGGATCCCTCAGTTCGATTCTTCTTTATTCGAATCTATTCGATTCTTTTTGATTCGATTTGATTCTATTCGATTTTTTTCGATTTGATTCGATTAGTTCCTTCTTGATTCAATTCAATTCATTTCTTTTGATTCAATTCAATTCGATTCTTTTGGATTCGATTCAATTCTTTTGGATTCGATTCTTTTGGATTCGAGTCGAGTAGATTCTTTTCATTTCGATCGGATTCATTTCAATTCGATTCTTTTCGATTCGAATGTTTTCGAATCAATTCGATACTTTTTGATTCGATTCGATTCTTTTCGTGTCGATTTGATTCTTTTCGATTCTTTTCTATTTGTATTGATTCGATTCTTTGCATTTCGATTCGATTTGATTCAATTCGATTCTTTTCGATCAATTCAATTTGATTGTTTTCGATTTGATTCGATTCGATTCTTTTCTATTCTATTCAATTCGATTATTTTCCATTCGATGATGCAGTTGGATTCTTTTCGATTCGAGTCGATACGATTCGATTCTTTTTGATTAGATACAATTCGATTCTTTTCGATTCGATTCGACTCGATTTCATTTTTTGATTCGATTCGACTAGAATTTAATCGACTGATTCAATTTGATTCTTTTCTTTTCGGTTCGATTCTTTTCTATTCGATTTTTTTCTATTCAATTCGATTCTTTCAATTCAATTCGATTCGATTCGATTCGATTCGATTCTTTTCGTTTCAAATCGATTCGTTTCAATTCGAGTCTTTTCAATTCGATTCTTTGCGATTCGATTCGATGTGATATTTTTAATTCGATTCGAATCTTTACGATTCGATTCGATTCTTTTCAATTCGATTCTTTTCGATTCGATTCTTTTTGATTCGATTCATTTCGATTCGATTCGATTCTTTTCAATTCGATTTGATTCTTTTCCATTTGATCTGATTTGTTTCATTTCGATTCTTTTCGAATCAATTCGATTCTTTTCGATTCCATTAAATTTGATTCGATTCTTTTCAATTCGATTAGATTCTTTTCGATTTGATTCCATTCAGTTCGATTCTTTTCGATTCGATTGGATTCTTTTCGATTTGATTCAATTCTTTCGATTCGATTTGAGTTGATTCTTTTCGATTCGATTCAATACGATTCTTTTCATTTCGATTCTAATCGATTCTCTTCGATTCAATTCGTTTCGATTCTATTCGATTTTTTTCGATTCTATTCTATTCGATTCATTTTGAATCATTTCGATTTGATTCTGTTCGAGTGGTTTCTATTAGATTCTTTTCGATTTGATTCAATTCGATTCGAGTCTTTTTGATTCGAGTCTTTTCGACTCGATGCAATTCAATACGATTCTTTTAGATTCGATTCGATTCGATTGTTTTCGTTTCGATTCGACTTTTTTTGGTTCGATTCTTTTCGATTCGATTGTTTTCAATTCGATTGATTCGATTCTTTTCAATTCTATGCTATTCAAAGCGATTCTTTTGTATTTGATTCGATTCGATTGTTTTCTTTTTGATTCGGTTCGATTCGTTTCTTTTCGATTCGATTCAATTCTTTTCGATTCGATTCTTTTCGATTCGAGTTGATTCTTTTCGATTCTATTCTATTCTATTCTTTTCTATTCCATTCGAATCGATTCGTTTTGATTGAATTCGATTCTTTTCGATTCGATTCAATTAGATTCTTTTCGATTGGATTCAATTTGTTTCGAGTCGAATCAATTTGATTCTTTTCGATTGGATTCCATTCGATTCTTTTCGATTTGATTCAATTCGATTCTTTTCGATTCTATTCATTTCGATGATTTTCGTTGAGATTAGAGTCTTTTCGATTTGATTTTTTTCGGTTCGAGTCGATTCATTTCGCTTATTTTGGTTAGGATCAATTCAATTCGATTCTTTTTGATTTGATTTGATTCTATTCGATGTCTTTCGATTCTATTCTATTGTATTCTTTTCGATTCCATTCCGTTCAATTCGATTCTTTTCGATTCCATTCGATTGTTTTAGATTTGATTCCATTCTTTCTATTCTATTTGATATGATTCTTTTCGATTCGATTTGATACGATACTTTTTATTTTGATTCGAATCGATTCTCTTCGGTTCGATTCGTTTTGATTCTTTTCGATTCAATTCTATTCGAATTGTTTCGATTTGATTCGATTCGGTTCTTTTAGATTCTACTTGATTTGTTTCTTTTCGATTCGTTTTGATTCGATTCTTTTTGATTCATGTCGATTCGATTCGATTCTTTTGTTTCGATTCGATTCTTTTCAATTCGAATCTTTTCGTTACATGGAATTCGATTCTTTTCGATTTGATTCTTTATGATTTTTTCAACTCGATTCAATTCGATTCTTATTTTTATGATAGTCACAGAGAGAGTGAGAGAGGCAGAGACACAGGCAGAGGGAGAAGCAGGCTCCATGCCGCGGGAGCCCGATGTGGGATTCGATCCCGGGTCTCCAGGATCGCGCCCTGGGCCAAAGGCAGGCGCTAAACCGCTGCGCCACCCAGGGATCCCTCAGTTCGATTCTTCTTTATTCGAATCTATTCGATTCTTTTTGATTCGATTTGATTCTATTCGATTTTTTTCGATTTGATTCGATTAGTTCCTTCTTGATTCAATTCAATTCATTTCTTTTGATTCAATTCAATTCGATTCTTTTGGATTCGATTCAATTCTTTTGGATTCGATTCTTTTGGATTCGAGTCGAGTAGATTCTTTTCATTTCGATCGGATTCATTTCAATTCGATTCTTTTCGATTCGAATGTTTTCGAATCAATTCGATACTTTTTGATTCGATTCGATTCTTTTCGTGTCGATTTGATTCTTTTCGATTCTTTTCTATTTGTATTGATTCGATTCTTTGCATTTCGATTCGATTTGATTCAATTCGATTCTTTTCGATCAATTCAATTTGATTGTTTTCGATTTGATTCGATTCGATTCTTTTCTATTCTATTCAATTCGATTATTTTCCATTCGATGATGCAGTTGGATTCTTTTCGATTCGAGTCGATACGATTCGATTCTTTTTGATTAGATACAATTCGATTCTTTTCGATTCGATTCGACTCGATTTCATTTTTTGATTCGATTCGACTAGAATTTAATCGACTGATTCAATTTGATTCTTTTCTTTTCGGTTCGATTCTTTTCTATTCGATTTTTTTCTATTCAATTCGATTCTTTCAATTCAATTCGATTCGATTCGATTCGATTCGATTCTTTTCGTTTCAAATCGATTCGTTTCAATTCGAGTCTTTTCAATTCGATTCTTTGCGATTCGATTCGATGTGATATTTTTAATTCGATTCGAATCTTTACGATTCGATTCGATTCTTTTCAATTCGATTCTTTTCGATTCGATTCTTTTTGATTCGATTCATTTCGATTCGATTCGATTCTTTTCAATTCGATTTGATTCTTTTCCATTTGATCTGATTTGTTTCATTTCGATTCTTTTCGAATCAATTCGATTCTTTTCGATTCCATTAAATTTGATTCGATTCTTTTCAATTCGATTAGATTCTTTTCGATTTGATTCCATTCAGTTCGATTCTTTTCGATTCGATTGGATTCTTTTCGATTTGATTCAATTCTTTCGATTCGATTTGAGTTGATTCTTTTCGATTCGATTCAATACGATTCTTTTCATTTCGATTCTAATCGATTCTCTTCGATTCAATTCGTTTCGATTCTATTCGATTTTTTTCGATTCTATTCTATTCGATTCATTTTGAATCATTTCGATTTGATTCTGTTCGAGTGGTTTCTATTAGATTCTTTTCGATTTGATTCAATTCGATTCGAGTCTTTTTGATTCGAGTCTTTTCGACTCGATGCAATTCAATACGATTCTTTTAGATTCGATTCGATTCGATTGTTTTCGTTTCGATTCGACTTTTTTTGATTCGATTCTTTTCGATTCGATTGTTTTCAATTCGATTGATTCGATTCTTTTCAATTCTATGCTATTCAAAGCGATTCTTTTGTATTTGATTCGATTCGATGGTTTTCTTTTTGATTCGGTTCGATTCGTTTCTTTTCGATTCGATTCAATTCTTTTCGATTCGATTCTTTTCGATTCGAGTTGATTCTTTTCGATTCTTTTCTATTTGTATTGATTCGATTCTTTGCATTTCGATTCGATTTGATTCAATTCGATTCTTTTCGATCAATTCAATTTGATTGTTTTCGATTTGATTCGATTCGATTCTTTTCTATTCTATTCAATTCGATTATTTTCCATTCGATGATGCAATTGGATTCTTTTCGATTCGAGTCGATACGATTCGATTCTTTTTGATTAGATACAATTCGATTCTTTTCGATTCGATTCGACTCGATCATTTTTTGATTCGATTCGACTAGAATTTAATCGACTGATTCAATTTGATTCTTTTCTTTTCGGTTCGATTCTTTTCTATTCGATTTTTTTCTATTCAATTCGATTCTTTCAATTCAATTCGATTCGATTCGATTCGATTCTTTTCGTTTCAAATCGATTCGTTTCAATTCGAGTCTTTTCAATTCGATTCTTTGCGATTCGATTCGATGTGATATTTTTAATTCGATTCGAATCTTTACGATTCGATTCGATTCTTTTCAATTCGATTCTTTTCGATTCGATTCTTTTTGATTCGATTCATTTCGATTCGATTCGATTCTTTTCAATTCGATTTGATTCTTTTCCATTTGATCTGATTTGTTTCATTTCGATTCTTTTCGAATCAATTCGATTCTTTTCGATTCCATTAAATTTGATTCGATTCTTTTCAATTCGATTAGATTCTTTTCGATTTGATTCCATTCAGTTCGATTCTTTTCGATTCGATTGGATTCTTTTCGATTTGATTCAATTCTTTCGATTCGATTTGAGTTGATTCTTTTCGATTCGATTCAATACGATTCTTTTCATTTCGATTCTAATCGATTCTCTTCGATTCAATTCGTTTCGATTCTATTCGATTTTTTTCGATTCTATTCTATTCGATTCATTTTGAATCATTTCGATTTGATTCTGTTCGAGTGGTTTCTATTAGATTCTTTTCGATTTGATTCAATTCGATTCGAGTCTTTTTGATTCGAGTCTTTTCGACTCGATGCAATTCAATACGATTCTTTTAGATTCGATTCGATTCGATTGTTTTCGTTTCGATTCGACTTTTTTTGATTCGATTCTTTTCGATTCGATTGTTTTCAATTCGATTGATTCGATTCTTTTCAATTCTATGCTATTCAAAGCGATTCTTTTGTATTTGATTCGATTCGATTGTTTTCTTTTTGATTCGGTTCGATTCGTTTCTTTTCGATTCGATTCAATTCTTTTCGATTCGATTCTTTTCGATTCGAGTTGATTCTTTTCGATTCTATTCTATTCTATTCTTTTCTATTCCATTCGAATCGATTCGTTTTGATTGAATTCGATTCTTTTCGATTCGATTCAATTAGATTCTTTTCGATTGGATTCAATTTGTTTCGAGTCGAATCAATTTGATTCTTTTCGATTGGATTCCATTCGATTCTTTTCGATTTGATTCAATTCGATTCTTTTCGATTCTATTCATTTCGATGATTTTCGTTGAGATTAGAGTCTTTTCGATTTGATTTTTTTCGGTTCGAGTCGATTCATTTCGCTTATTTTGGTTAGGATCAATTCAATTCGATTCTTTTTGATTTGATTTGATTCTATTCGATGTCTTTCGATTCTATTCTATTGTATTCTTTTCGATTCCATTCCGTTCAATTCGATTCTTTTCGATTCCATTCGATTGTTTTAGATTTGATTCCATTCTTTCGATTCTATTTGATATGATTCTTTTCGATTCGATTTGATACGATACTTTTTATTTTGATTCGAATCGATTCTCTTCGGTTCGATTCGTTTTGATTCTTTTCGATTCAATTCTATTCGAATTGTTTCGATTTGATTCGATTCGGTTCTTTTAGATTCTACTTGATTTGTTTCTTTTCGATTCGTTTTGATTCGATTCTTTTTGATTCATGTCGATTCGATTCGATTCTTTTGTTTCGATTCGATTCTTTTCAATTCGAATCTTTTCGTTACATGGAATTCGATTCTTTTCGATTTGATTCTTTATGATTTTTTCAACTCGATTCAATTCGATTCTTATTTTTATGATAGTCACAGAGAGAGTGAGAGAGGCAGAGACACAGGCAGAGGGAGAAGCAGGCTCCATGCCGCGGGAGCCCGATGTGGGATTCGATCCCGGGTCTCCAGGATCGCGCCCTGGGCCAAAGGCAGGCGCTAAACCGCTGCGCCACCCAGGGATCCCTCAGTTCGATTCTTCTTTATTCGAATCTATTCGATTCTTTTTGATTCGATTTGATTCTATTCGATTTTTTTCGATTTGATTCGATTAGTTCCTTCTTGATTCAATTCAATTCATTTCTTTTGATTCAATTCAATTCGATTCTTTTGGATTCGATTCAATTCTTTTGGATTCGATTCTTTTGGATTCGAGTCGAGTAGATTCTTTTCATTTCGATCGGATTCATTTCAATTCGATTCTTTTCGATTCGAATGTTTTCGAATCAATTCGATACTTTTTGATTCGATTCGATTCTTTTCGTGTCGATTTGATTCTTTTCGATTCTTTTCTATTTGTATTGATTCGATTCTTTGCATTTCGATTCGATTTGATTCAATTCGATTCTTTTCGATCAATTCAATTTGATTGTTTTCGATTTGATTCGATTCGATTCTTTTCTATTCTATTCAATTCGATTATTTTCCATTCGATGATGCAGTTGGATTCTTTTCGATTCGAGTCGATACGATTCGATTCTTTTTGATTAGATACAATTCGATTCTTTTCGATTCGATTCGACTCGATTTCATTTTTTGATTCGATTCGACTAGAATTTAATCGACTGATTCAATTTGATTCTTTTCTTTTCGGTTCGATTCTTTTCTATTCGATTTTTTTCTATTCAATTCGATTCTTTCAATTCAATTCGATTCGATTCGATTCGATTCGATTCTTTTCGTTTCAAATCGATTCGTTTCAATTCGAGTCTTTTCAATTCGATTCTTTGCGATTCGATTCGATGTGATATTTTTAATTCGATTCGAATCTTTACGATTCGATTCGATTCTTTTCAATTCGATTCTTTTCTATTCGATTCTTTTTGATTCGATTCATTTCGATTCGATTCGATTCTTTTCAATTCGATTTGATTCTTTTCCATTTGATCTGATTTGTTTCATTTCGATTCTTTTCGAATCAATTCGATTCTTTTCGATTCCATTAAATTTGATTCGATTCTTTTCAATTCGATTAGATTCTTTTCGATTTGATTCCATTCAGTTCGATTCTTTTCGATTCGATTGGATTCTTTTCGATTTGATTCAATTCTTTCGATTCGATTTGAGTTGATTCTTTTCGATTCGATTCAATACGATTCTTTTCATTTCGATTCTAATCGATTCTCTTCGATTCAATTCGTTTCGATTCTATTCGATTTTTTTCGATTCTATTCTATTCGATTCATTTTGAATCATTTCGATTTGATTCTGTTCGAGTGGTTTCTATTAGATTCTTTTCGATTTGATTCAATTCGATTCGAGTCTTTTTGATTCGAGTCTTTTCGACTCGATGCAATTCAATACGATTCTTTTAGATTCGATTCGATTCGATTGTTTTCGTTTCGATTCGACTTTTTTTGGTTCGATTCTTTTCGATTCGATTGTTTTCAATTCGATTGATTCGATTCTTTTCAATTCTATGCTATTCAAAGCGATTCTTTTGTATTTGATTCGATTCGATTGTTTTCTTTTTGATTCGGTTCGATTCGTTTCTTTTCGATTCGATTCAATTCTTTTCGATTCGATTCTTTTCGATTCGAGTTGATTCTTTTCGATTCTATTCTATTCTATTCTTTTCTATTCCATTCGAATCGATTCGTTTTGATTGAATTCGATTCTTTTCGATTCGATTCAATTAGATTCTTTTCGATTGGATTCAATTTGTTTCGAGTCGAATCAATTTGATTCTTTTCGATTGGATTCCATTCGATTCTTTTCGATTTGATTCAATTCGATTCTTTTCGATTCTATTCATTTCGATGATTTTCGTTGAGATTAGAGTCTTTTCGATTTGATTTTTTTCGGTTCGAGTCGATTCATTTCGCTTATTTTGGTTAGGATCAATTCAATTCGATTCTTTTTGATTTGATTTGATTCTATTCGATGTCTTTCGATTCTATTCTATTGTATTCTTTTCGATTCCATTCCGTTCAATTCGATTCTTTTCGATTCCATTCGATTGTTTTAGATTTGATTCCATTCTTTCTATTCTATTTGATATGATTCTTTTCGATTCGATTTGATACGATACTTTTTATTTTGATTCGAATCGATTCTCTTCGGTTCGATTCGTTTTGATTCTTTTCGATTCAATTCTATTCGAATTGTTTCGATTTGATTCGATTCGGTTCTTTTAGATTCTACTTGATTTGTTTCTTTTCGATTCGTTTTGATTCGATTCTTTTTGATTCATGTCGATTCGATTCGATTCTTTTGTTTCGATTCGATTCTTTTCAATTCGAATCTTTTCGTTACATGGAATTCGATTCTTTTCGATTTGATTCTTTATGATTTTTTCAACTCGATTCAATTCGATTCTTATTTTTATGATAGTCACAGAGAGAGTGAGAGAGGCAGAGACACAGGCAGAGGGAGAAGCAGGCTCCATGCCGCGGGAGCCCGATGTGGGATTCGATCCCGGGTCTCCAGGATCGCGCCCTGGGCCAAAGGCAGGCGCTAAACCGCTGCGCCACCCAGGGATCCCTCAGTTCGATTCTTCTTTATTCGAATCTATTCGATTCTTTTTGATTCGATTTGATTCTATTCGATTTTTTTCGATTTGATTCGATTAGTTCCTTCTTGATTCAATTCAATTCATTTCTTTTGATTCAATTCAATTCGATTCTTTTGGATTCGATTCAATTCTTTTGGATTCGATTCTTTTGGATTCGAGTCGAGTAGATTCTTTTCATTTCGATCGGATTCATTTCAATTCGATTCTTTTCGATTCGAATGTTTTCGAATCAATTCGATACTTTTTGATTCGATTCGATTCTTTTCGTGTCGATTTGATTCTTTTCGATTCTTTTCTATTTGTATTGATTCGATTCTTTGCATTTCGATTCGATTTGATTCAATTCGATTCTTTTCGATCAATTCAATTTGATTGTTTTCGATTTGATTCGATTCGATTCTTTTCTATTCTATTCAATTCGATTATTTTCCATTCGATGATGCAGTTGGATTCTTTTCGATTCGAGTCGATACGATTCGATTCTTTTTGATTAGATACAATTCGATTCTTTTCGATTCGATTCGACTCGATTTCATTTTTTGATTCGATTCGACTAGAATTTAATCGACTGATTCAATTTGATTCTTTTCTTTTCGGTTCGATTCTTTTCTATTCGATTTTTTTCTATTCAATTCGATTCTTTCAATTCAATTCGATTCGATTCGATTCGATTCGATTCTTTTCGTTTCAAATCGATTCGTTTCAATTCGAGTCTTTTCAATTCGATTCTTTGCGATTCGATTCGATGTGATATTTTTAATTCGATTCGAATCTTTACGATTCGATTCGATTCTTTTCAATTCGATTCTTTTCGATTCGATTCTTTTTGATTCGATTCATTTCGATTCGATTCGATTCTTTTCAATTCGATTTGATTCTTTTCCATTTGATCTGATTTGTTTCATTTCGATTCTTTTCGAATCAATTCGATTCTTTTCGATTCCATTAAATTTGATTCGATTCTTTTCAATTCGATTAGATTCTTTTCGATTTGATTCCATTCAGTTCGATTCTTTTCGATTCGATTGGATTCTTTTCGATTTGATTCAATTCTTTCGATTCGATTTGAGTTGATTCTTTTCGATTCGATTCAATACGATTCTTTTCATTTCGATTCTAATCGATTCTCTTCGATTCAATTCGTTTCGATTCTATTCGATTTTTTTCGATTCTATTCTATTCGATTCATTTTGAATCATTTCGATTTGATTCTGTTCGAGTGGTTTCTATTAGATTCTTTTCGATTTGATTCAATTCGATTCGAGTCTTTTTGATTCGAGTCTTTTCGACTCGATGCAATTCAATACGATTCTTTTAGATTCGATTCGATTCGATTGTTTTCGTTTCGATTCGACTTTTTTTGATTCGATTCTTTTCGATTCGATTGTTTTCAATTCGATTGATTCGATTCTTTTCAATTCTATGCTATTCAAAGCGATTCTTTTGTATTTGATTCGATTCGATGGTTTTCTTTTTGATTCGGTTCGATTCGTTTCTTTTCGATTCGATTCAATTCTTTTCGATTCGATTCTTTTCGATTCGAGTTGATTCTTTTCGATTCTTTTCTATTTGTATTGATTCGATTCTTTGCATTTCGATTCGATTTGATTCAATTCGATTCTTTTCGATCAATTCAATTTGATTGTTTTCGATTTGATTCGATTCGATTCTTTTCTATTCTATTCAATTCGATTATTTTCCATTCGATGATGCAATTGGATTCTTTTCGATTCGAGTCGATACGATTCGATTCTTTTTGATTAGATACAATTCGATTCTTTTCGATTCGATTCGACTCGATCATTTTTTGATTCGATTCGACTAGAATTTAATCGACTGATTCAATTTGATTCTTTTCTTTTCGGTTCGATTCTTTTCTATTCGATTTTTTTCTATTCAATTCGATTCTTTCAATTCAATTCGATTCGATTCGATTCGATTCTTTTCGTTTCAAATCGATTCGTTTCAATTCGAGTCTTTTCAATTCGATTCTTTGCGATTCGATTCGATGTGATATTTTTAATTCGATTCGAATCTTTACGATTCGATTCGATTCTTTTCAATTCGATTCTTTTCGATTCGATTCTTTTTGATTCGATTCATTTCGATTCGATTCGATTCTTTTCAATTCGATTTGATTCTTTTCCATTTGATCTGATTTGTTTCATTTCGATTCTTTTCGAATCAATTCGATTCTTTTCGATTCCATTAAATTTGATTCGATTCTTTTCAATTCGATTAGATTCTTTTCGATTTGATTCCATTCAGTTCGATTCTTTTCGATTCGATTGGATTCTTTTCGATTTGATTCAATTCTTTCGATTCGATTTGAGTTGATTCTTTTCGATTCGATTCAATACGATTCTTTTCATTTCGATTCTAATCGATTCTCTTCGATTCAATTCGTTTCGATTCTATTCGATTTTTTTCGATTCTATTCTATTCGATTCATTTTGAATCATTTCGATTTGATTCTGTTCGAGTGGTTTCTATTAGATTCTTTTCGATTTGATTCAATTCGATTCGAGTCTTTTTGATTCGAGTCTTTTCGACTCGATGCAATTCAATACGATTCTTTTAGATTCGATTCGATTCGATTGTTTTCGTTTCGATTCGACTTTTTTTGATTCGATTCTTTTCGATTCGATTGTTTTCAATTCGATTGATTCGATTCTTTTCAATTCTATGCTATTCAAAGCGATTCTTTTGTATTTGATTCGATTCGATTGTTTTCTTTTTGATTCGGTTCGATTCGTTTCTTTTCGATTCGATTCAATTCTTTTCGATTCGATTCTTTTCGATTCGAGTTGATTCTTTTCGATTCTATTCTATTCTATTCTTTTCTATTCCATTCGAATCGATTCGTTTTGATTGAATTCGATTCTTTTCGATTCGATTCAATTAGATTCTTTTCGATTGGATTCAATTTGTTTCGAGTCGAATCAATTTGATTCTTTTCGATTGGATTCCATTCGATTCTTTTCGATTTGATTCAATTCGATTCTTTTCGATTCTATTCATTTCGATGATTTTCGTTGAGATTAGAGTCTTTTCGATTTGATTTTTTTCGGTTCGAGTCGATTCATTTCGCTTATTTTGGTTAGGATCAATTCAATTCGATTCTTTTTGATTTGATTTGATTCTATTCGATGTCTTTCGATTCTATTCTATTGTATTCTTTTCGATTCCATTCCGTTCAATTCGATTCTTTTCGATTCCATTCGATTGTTTTAGATTTGATTCCATTCTTTCGATTCTATTTGATATGATTCTTTTCGATTCGATTTGATACGATACTTTTTATTTTGATTCGAATCGATTCTCTTCGGTTCGATTCGTTTTGATTCTTTTCGATTCAATTCTATTCGAATTGTTTCGATTTGATTCGATTCGGTTCTTTTAGATTCTACTTGATTTGTTTCTTTTCGATTCGTTTTGATTCGATTCTTTTTGATTCATGTCGATTCGATTCGATTCTTTTGTTTCGATTCGATTCTTTTCAATTCGAATCTTTTCGTTACATGGAATTCGATTCTTTTCGATTTGATTCTTTATGATTTTTTCAACTCGATTCAATTCGATTCTTATTTTTATGATAGTCACAGAGAGAGTGAGAGAGGCAGAGACACAGGCAGAGGGAGAAGCAGGCTCCATGCCGCGGGAGCCCGATGTGGGATTCGATCCCGGGTCTCCAGGATCGCGCCCTGGGCCAAAGGCAGGCGCTAAACCGCTGCGCCACCCAGGGATCCCTCAGTTCGATTCTTCTTTATTCGAATCTATTCGATTCTTTTTGATTCGATTTGATTCTATTCGATTTTTTTCGATTTGATTCGATTAGTTCCTTCTTGATTCAATTCAATTCATTTCTTTTGATTCAATTCAATTCGATTCTTTTGGATTCGATTCAATTCTTTTGGATTCGATTCTTTTGGATTCGAGTCGAGTAGATTCTTTTCATTTCGATCGGATTCATTTCAATTCGATTCTTTTCGATTCGAATGTTTTCGAATCAATTCGATACTTTTTGATTCGATTCGATTCTTTTCGTGTCGATTTGATTCTTTTCGATTCTTTTCTATTTGTATTGATTCGATTCTTTGCATTTCGATTCGATTTGATTCAATTCGATTCTTTTCGATCAATTCAATTTGATTGTTTTCGATTTGATTCGATTCGATTCTTTTCTATTCTATTCAATTCGATTATTTTCCATTCGATGATGCAGTTGGATTCTTTTCGATTCGAGTCGATACGATTCGATTCTTTTTGATTAGATACAATTCGATTCTTTTCGATTCGATTCGACTCGATTTCATTTTTTGATTCGATTCGACTAGAATTTAATCGACTGATTCAATTTGATTCTTTTCTTTTCGGTTCGATTCTTTTCTATTCGATTTTTTTCTATTCAATTCGATTCTTTCAATTCAATTCGATTCGATTCGATTCGATTCGATTCTTTTCGTTTCAAATCGATTCGTTTCAATTCGAGTCTTTTCAATTCGATTCTTTGCGATTCGATTCGATGTGATATTTTTAATTCGATTCGAATCTTTACGATTCGATTCGATTCTTTTCAATTCGATTCTTTTCGATTCGATTCTTTTTGATTCGATTCATTTCGATTCGATTCGATTCTTTTCAATTCGATTTGATTCTTTTCCATTTGATCTGATTTGTTTCATTTCGATTCTTTTCGAATCAATTCGATTCTTTTCGATTCCATTAAATTTGATTCGATTCTTTTCAATTCGATTAGATTCTTTTCGATTTGATTCCATTCAGTTCGATTCTTTTCGATTCGATTGGATTCTTTTCGATTTGATTCAATTCTTTCGATTCGATTTGAGTTGATTCTTTTCGATTCGATTCAATACGATTCTTTTCATTTCGATTCTAATCGATTCTCTTCGATTCAATTCGTTTCGATTCTATTCGATTTTTTTCGATTCTATTCTATTTGATTCATTTTGAATCATTTCGATTTGATTCTGTTCGAGTGGTTTCTATTAGATTCTTTTCGATTTGATTCAATTCGATTCGAGTCTTTTTGATTCGAGTCTTTTCGACTCGATGCAATTCAATACGATTCTTTTAGATTCGATTCGATTCGATTGTTTTCGTTTCGATTCGACTTTTTTTGATTCGATTCTTTTCGATTCGATTGTTTTCAATTCGATTGATTCGATTCTTTTCAATTCTATGCTATTCAAAGCGATTCTTTTGTATTTGATTCGATTCGAAGGTTTTCTTTTTGATTCGGTTCGATTCGTTTCTTTTCGATTCGATTCAATTCTTTTCGATTCGATTCTTTTCGATTCGAGTTGATTCTTTTCGATTCTTTTCTATTTGTATTGATTCGATTCTTTGCATTTCGATTCGATTTGATTCAATTCGATTCTTTTCGATCAATTCAATTTGATTGTTTTCGATTTGATTCGATTCGATTCTTTTCTATTCTATTCAATTCGATTATTTTCCATTCGATGATGCAATTGGATTCTTTTCGATTCGAGTCGATACGATTCGATTCTTTTTGATTAGATACAATTCGATTCTTTTCGATTGATTCGACTCGATCATTTTTGATTCGATTCGACTAGAATTTAATCGACTGATTCAATTTGATTCTTTTCTTTTCGGTTCGATTCTTTTCTATTCGATTTTTTTCTATTCAATTCGATTCTTTCAATTCAATTCGATTCGATTCGATTCGATTCTTTTCGTTTCAAATCGATTCGTTTCAATTCGAGTCTTTTCAATTCGATTCTTTGCGATTCGATTCGATGTGATATTTTTAATTCGATTCGAATCTTTACGATTCGATTCGATTCTTTTCAATTCGATTCTTTTCGATTCGATTCTTTTTGATTCGATTCATTTCGATTCGATTCGATTCTTTTCAATTCGATTTGATTCTTTTCCATTTGATCTGATTTGTTTCATTTCGATTCTTTTCGAATCAATTCGATTCTTTTCGATTCCATTAAATTTGATTCGATTCTTTTCAATTCGATTAGATTCTTTTCGATTTGATTCCATTCAGTTCGATTCTTTTCGATTCGATTGGATTCTTTTCGATTTGATTCAATTCTTTCGATTCGATTTGAGTTGATTCTTTTCGATTCGATTCAATACGATTCTTTTCATTTCGATTCTAATCGATTCTCTTCGATTCAATTCGTTTCGATTCTATTCGATTTTTTTCGATTCTATTCTATTCGATTCATTTTGAATCATTTCGATTTGATTCTGTTCGAGTGGTTTCTATTAGATTCTTTTCGATTTGATTCAATTCGATTCGAGTCTTTTTGATTCGAGTCTTTTCGACTCGATGCAATTCAATACGATTCTTTTAGATTCGATTCGATTCGATTGTTTTCGTTTCGATTCGACTTTTTTTGATTCGATTCTTTTCGATTCGATTGTTTTCAATTCGATTGATTCGATTCTTTTCAATTCTATGCTATTCAAAGCGATTCTTTTGTATTTGATTCGATTCGATTGTTTTCTTTTTGATTCGGTTCGATTCGTTTCTTTTCGATTCGATTCAATTCTTTTCGATTCGATTCTTTTCGATTCGAGTTGATTCTTTTCGATTCTATTCTATTCTATTCTTTTCTATTCCATTCGAATCGATTCGTTTTGATTGAATTCGATTCTTTTCGATTCGATTCAATTAGATTCTTTTCGATTGGATTCAATTTGTTTCGAGTCGAATCAATTTGATTCTTTTCGATTGGATTCCATTCGATTCTTTTCGATTTGATTCAATTCGATTCTTTTCGATTCTATTCATTTCGATGATTTTCGTTGAGATTAGAGTCTTTTCGATTTGATTTTTTTCGGTTCGAGTCGATTCATTTCGCTTATTTTGGTTAGGATCAATTCAATTCGATTCTTTTTGATTTGATTTGATTCTATTCGATGTCTTTCGATTCTATTCTATTGTATTCTTTTCGATTCCATTCCGTTCAATTCGATTCTTTTCGATTCCATTCGATTGTTTTAGATTTGATTCCATTCTTTCGATTCTATTTGATATGATTCTTTTCGATTCGATTTGATACGATACTTTTTATTTTGATTCGAATCGATTCTCTTCGGTTCGATTCGTTTTGATTCTTTTCGATTCAATTCTATTCGAATTGTTTCGATTTGATTCGATTCGGTTCTTTTAGATTCTACTTGATTTGTTTCTTTTCGATTCGTTTTGATTCGATTCTTTTTGATTCATGTCGATTCGATTCGATTCTTTTGTTTCGATTCGATTCTTTTCAATTCGAATCTTTTCGTTACATGGAACTCGATTCTTTTCGATTTGATTCTTTATGATTTTTTCAACTCGATTCAATTCGATTCTTTTTTTTATGGTAGTCACAGAGAGAGTGAGAGAGGCAGAGACACAGGCAGAGGGAGAAGCAGGCTCCATGCAGCGGGAGCCCGATGTGGGATTCGATCCCGGGTCTCCAGGATCGCGCCCTGGGCCAAAGGCAGGCGCTAAACCGCTGCGCCACCCAGGGATCCCTCAGTTCGATTCTTCTTTATTCGAATCTATTCGATTCTTTTTGATTCGATTTGATTCTATTCGATTTTTTTCGATTTGATTCGATTAGTTCCTTCTTGATTCAATTCAATTCATTTCTTTTGATTCAATTCAATTCGATTCTTTTGGATTCGATTCAATTCTTTTGGATTCGATTCTTTTGGATTCGAGTCGAGTAGATTCTTTTCATTTCGATCGGATTCATTTCAATTCGATTCTTTTCGATTCGAATGTTTTCGAATCAATTCGATACTTTTTGATTCGATTCGATTCTTTTCGTGTCGATTTGATTCTTTTCGATTCTTTTCTATTTGTATTGATTCGATTCTTTGCATTTCGATTCGATTTGATTCAATTCGATTCTTTTCGATCAATTCAATTTGATTGTTTTCGATTTGATTCGATTCGATTCTTTTCTATTCTATTCAATTCGATTATTTTCCATTCGATGATGCAGTTGGATTCTTTTCGATTCGAGTCGATACGATTCGATTCTTTTTGATTAGATACAATTCGATTCTTTTCGATTCGATTCGACTCGATTTCATTTTTTGATTCGATTCGACTAGAATTTAATCGACTGATTCAATTTGATTCTTTTCTTTTCGGTTCGATTCTTTTCTATTCGATTTTTTTCTATTCAATTCGATTCTTTCAATTCAATTCGATTCGATTCGATTCGATTCTTTTCGTTTCAAATCGATTCGTTTCAATTCGAGTCTTTTCAATTCGATTCTTTGCGATTCGATTCGATGTGATATTTTTAATTCGATTCGAATCTTTACGATTCGATTCGATTCTTTTCAATTCGATTCTTTTCGATTCGATTCTTTTTGATTCGATTCATTTCGATTCGATTCGATTCTTTTCAATTCGATTTGATTCTTTTCCATTTGATCTGATTTGTTTCATTTCGATTCTTTTCGAATCAATTCGATTCTTTTCGATTCCATTAAATTTGATTCGATTCTTTTCAATTCGATTAGATTCTTTTCGATTTGATTCCATTCAGTTCGATTCTTTTCGATTCGATTGGATTCTTTTCGATTTGATTCAATTCTTTCGATTCGATTTGAGTTGATTCTTTTCGATTCGATTCAATACGATTCTTTTCATTTCAATTCTAATCGATTCTCTTCGATTCAATTCGTTTCGATTCTATTCGATTTTTTTCGATTCTATTCTATTCGATTCATTTTGAATCATTTCGATTTGATTCTGTTCGAGTGGTTTCTATTAGATTCTTTTCGATTTGATTCAATTCGATTCGAGTCTTTTTGATTCGAGTCTTTTCGACTCGATGCAATTCAATACGATTCTTTTAGATTCGATTCGATTCGATTGTTTTCGTTTCGATTCGACTTTTTTTGATTCGATTCTTTTCGATTCGATTGTTTTCAATTCGATTGATTCGATTCTTTTCAATTCTATGCTATTCAAAGCGATTCTTTTGTATTTGATTCGATTCGATGGTTTTCTTTTTGATTCGGTTCGATTCGTTTCTTTTCGATTCGATTCAATTCTTTTCGATTCGATTCTTTTCGATTCGAGTTGATTCTTTTCGATTCTATTCTATTCTATTCTTTTCTATTCCATTCGAATCGATTCGTTTTGATTGAATTCGATTCTTTTCGATTCGATTCAATTAGATTCTTTTCGAGTGGATTCAATTTGTTTCGAGTCGAATCAATTTGATTCTTTTCGATTGGATTCCATTCGATTCTTTTCGATTTGATTCAATTCGATTCTTTTCGATTCTATTCATTTCGATGATTTTCGTTGAGATTAGTCTTTTCGATTTGATTTTTTTCGGTTCGAGTCGATTCATTTCGCTTATTTTGGTTAGGATCAATTCAATTCGATTCTTTTTGATTTGATTTGATTCTATTCGATGTCTTTCGATTCTATTCTATTGTATTCTTTTCGATTCCATTCCGTTCAATTCGATTCTTTTCGATTCCATTCGATTGTTTTAGATTTGATTCCATTCTTTCGATTCTATTTGATATGATTCTTTTCGATTCGATTTGATACGATACTTTTTATTTTGATTCGAATCGATTCTCTTCGGTTCGATTCGTTTTGATTCTTTTCGATTCAATTCTATTCGAATTGTTTCGATTTGATTCGATTCGGTTCTTTTAGATTCTATTTGATTTGTTTCTTTTCGATTCGTTTTGATTCGATTCTTTTTGATTCATGTCGATTCGATTCGATTCTTTTGTTTCGATTCGATTCTTTTCAATTCGAATCTTTTCGTTACATGGAACTCGATTCTTTTCGATTTGATTCTTTATGATTTTTTCAACTCGATTCAATTCGATTCTTTTTTTTATGATAGTCACAGAGAGAGTGAGAGAGGCAGAGACACAGGCAGAGGGAGAAGCAGGCTCCATGCAGCGGGAGCCCGATGTGGGATTCGATCCCGGGTCTCCAGGATCGCGCCCTGGGCCAAAGGCAGGCGCTAAACCGCTGCGCCACCCAGGGATCCCTCAATTCGATTCTTCTTTATTCGAATCTATTCGATTCTTTTTGATTCGATTTGATTCTATTCGATTTTTTTCGATTTGATTCGATTAGTTCCTTCTTGATTCAATTCAATTCATTTCTTTTGATTCAATTCAATTCGATTCTTTTGGATTCGATTCAATTCTTTTGGATTCGATTCTTTTGGATTCGAGTCGAGTAGATTCTTTTCATTTCGATCGGATTCATTTCAATTCGATTCTTTTCGATTCGAATGTTTTCGAATCAATTCGATACTTTTTGATTCGATTCGATTCTTTTCGTGTCGATTTGATTCTTTTCGATTCTTTTCTATTTGTATTGATTCGATTCTTTGCATTTCGATTCGATTTGATTCAATTCGATTCTTTTCGATCAATTCAATTTGATTGTTTTCGATTTGATTCGATTCGATTCTTTTCTATTCTATTCAATTCGATTATTTTCCATTCGATGATGCAATTGGATTCTTTTCGATTCGAGTCGATACGATTCGATTCTTTTTGATTAGATACAATTCGATTCTTTTCGATTCGATTCGACTCGATCATTTTTTGATTCGATTCGACTAGAATTTAATCGACTGATTCAATTTGATTCTTTTCTTTTCGGTTCGATTCTTTTCTATTCGATTTTTTTCTATTCAATTCGATTCTTTCAATTCAATTCGATTCGATTCGATTCGATTCTTTTCGTTTCAAATCGATTCGTTTCAATTCGAGTCTTTTCAATTCGATTCTTTGCGATTCGATTCGATGTGATATTTTTAATTCGATTCGAATCTTTACGATTCGATTCGATTCTTTTCAATTCGATTCTTTTCGATTCGATTCTTTTTGATTCGATTCATTTCGATTCGATTCGATTCTTTTCAATTCGATTTGATTCTTTTCCATTTGATCTGATTTGTTTCATTTCGATTCTTTTCGAATCAATTCGATTCTTTTCGATTCCATTAAATTTGATTCGATTCTTTTCAATTCGATTAGATTCTTTTCGATTTGATTCCATTCAGTTCGATTCTTTTCGATTCGATTGGATTCTTTTCGATTTGATTCAATTCTTTCGATTCGATTTGAGTTGATTCTTTTCGATTCGATTCAATACGATTCTTTTCATTTCGATTCTAATCGATTCTCTTCGATTCAATTCGTTTCGATTCTATTCGATTTTTTTCGATTCTATTCTATTCGATTCATTTTGAATCATTTCGATTTGATTCTGTTCGAGTGGTTTCTATTAGATTCTTTTCGATTTGATTCAATTCGATTCGAGTCTTTTTGATTCGAGTCTTTTCGACTCGATGCAATTCAATACGATTCTTTTAGATTCGATTCGATTCGATTGTTTTCGTTTCGATTCGACTTTTTTTGATTCGATTCTTTTCGATTCGATTGTTTTCAATTCGATTGATTCGATTCTTTTCAATTCTATGCTATTCAAAGCGATTCTTTTGTATTTGATTCGATTCGATGGTTTTCTTTTTGATTCGGTTCGATTCGTTTCTTTTCGATTCGATTCAATTCTTTTCGATTCGATTCTTTTCGATTCGAGTTGATTCTTTTCGATTCTATTCTATTCTATTCTTTTCTATTCCATTCGAATCGATTCGTTTTGATTGAATTCGATTCTTTTCGATTCGATTCAATTAGATTCTTTTCGAGTGGATTCAATTTGTTTCGAGTCGAATCAATTTGATTCTTTTCGATTGGATTCCATTGGATTCTTTTCGATTTGATTCAATTCGATTCTTTTCGATTCTATTCATTTCGATGATTTTCGTTGAGATTAGAGTCTTTTCGATTTGATTCTTTTCGGTTCGAGTCGATTCATTTCGCTTATTTTGGTTAGGATCAATTCAATTCGATTCTTTTTGATTTGATTTGATTCTATTCGATGTCTTTCGATTCTATTCTATTGTATTCTTTTCGATTCCATTCCGTTCAATTCGATTCTTTTCGATTCCATTCGATTGTTTTAGATTTGATTCCATTCTTTCGATTCTATTTGATATGATTCTTTTCGATTCGATTTGATACGATACTTTTTATTTTGATTCGAATCGATTCTCTTCGGTTCGATTCGTTTTGATTCTTTTCGATTCAATTCTATTCGAATTGTTTCGATTTGATTCGATTCGGTTCTTTTAGATTCTACTTGATTTGTTTCTTTTCGATTCCTTTTGATTCGATTCTTTTTGATTCATGTCGATTCGATTCTTTTGTTTCGATTCGATTCTTTTCAATTCGAATCTTTTCGTTACATGGAACTCGATTCTTTTCGATTTGATTCTTTATGATTTTTTCAACTCGATTCAATTCGATTCTTTTTTTTATGATAGTCACAGAGAGAGTGAGAGAGGCAGAGACACAGGCAGAGGGAGAAGCAGGCTCCATGCCGCGGGAGCCCGATGTGGGATTCGATCCCGGGTCTCCAGGATCGCGCCCTGGGCCAAAGGCAGGCGCTAAACCGCTGCGCCACCCAGGGATCCCTCAGTTCGATTCTTCTTTATTCGAATCTATTCGATTCTTTTTGATTCGATTTGATTCTATTCGATTTTTTTCGATTTGATTCGATTAGTTCCTTCTTGATTCAATTCAATTCATTTCTTTTGATTCAATTCAATTCGATTCTTTTGGATTCGATTCAATTCTTTTGGATTCGATTCTTTTGGATTCGAGTCGAGTAGATTCTTTTCATTTCGATCGGATTCATTTCAATTTGATTCTTTTCGATTCGAATGTTTTCGAATCAATTCGATACTTTTTGATTCGATTCGATTCTTTTCGTGTCGATTTGATTCTTTTCGATTCTTTTCTATTTGTATTGATTCGATTCTTTGCATTTCGATTCGATTTGATTCAATTCGATTCTTTTCGATCAATTCAATTTGATTGTTTTCGATTTGATTCGATTCGATTCTTTTCTATTCTATTCAATTCGATTATTTTCCATTCGATGATGCAGTTGGATTCTTTTCGATTCGAGTCGATACGATTCGATTCTTTTTGATTAGATACAATTCGATTCTTTTCGATTCGATTCGACTCGATTTCATTTTTTGATTCGATTCGACTAGAATTTAATCGACTGATTCAATTTGATTCTTTTCTTTTCGGTTCGATTCTTTTCTATTCGATTTTTTTCTATTCAATTCGATTCTTTCAATTCAATTCGATTCGATTCGATTCGATTCGATTCTTTTCGTTTCAAATCGATTCGTTTCAATTCGAGTCTTTTCAATTCGATTCTTTGCGATTCGATTCGATGTGATATTTTTAATTCGATTCGAATCTTTACGATTCGATTCGATTCTTTTCAATTCGATTCTTTTCGATTCGATTCTTTTTGATTCGATTCATTTCGTTTCGATTCGATTCTTTTCAATTCGATTTGATTCTTTTCCATTTGATCTGATTTGTTTCATTTCGATTCTTTTCGAATCAATTCGATTCTTTTCGATTCCATTAAATTTGATTCGATTCTTTTCAATTCGATTAGATTCTTTTCGATTTGATTCCATTCAGTTCGATTCTTTTCGATTCGATTGGATTCTTTTCGATTTGATTCAATTCTTTCGATTCGATTTGAGTTGATTCTTTTCGATTCGATTCAATACGATTCTTTTCATTTCGATTCTAATCGATTCTCTTCGATTCAATTCGTTTCGATTCTATTCGATTTTTTTCGATTCTATTCTATTCGATTCATTTTGAATCATTTCGATTTGATTCTGTTCGAGTGGTTTCTATTAGATTCTTTTCGATTTGATTCAATTCGATTCGAGTCTTTTTGATTCGAGTCTTTTCGACTCGATGCAATTCAATACGATTCTTTTAGATTCGATTCGATTCGATTGTTTTCGTTTCGATTCGACTTTTTTTGATTCGATTCTTTTCGATTCGATTGTTTTCAATTCGATTGATTCGATTCTTTTCAATTCTATGCTATTCAAAGCGATTCTTTTGTATTTGATTCGATTCGATTGTTTTCTTTTTGATTCGGTTCGATTCGTTTCTTTTCGATTCGATTCAATTCTTTTCGATTCGATTCTTTTCGATTCGAGTTGATTCTTTTCGATTCTATTCTATTCTATTCTTTTCTATTCCATTCGAATCGATTCGTTTTGATTGAATTCGATTCTTTTCGATTCGATTCGATTCAATTAGATTCTTTTCGATTGGATTCAATTTGTTTCGAGTCGAATCAATTTGATTCTTTTCGATTGGATTCCATTCGATTCTTTTCGATTTGATTCAATTCGATTCTTTTCGATTCTATTCATTTCGATGATTTTCGTTGAGATTAGAGTCTTTTCGATTTGATTTTTTTCGGTTCGAGTCGATTCATTTCGCTTATTTTGGTTAGGATCAATTCAATTCGATTCTTTTTGATTTGATTTGATTCTATTCGATGTCTTTCGATTCTATTCTATTGTATTCTTTTCGATTCCATTCCGTTCAATTCGATTCTTTTCGATTCCATTCGATTGTTTTAGATTTGATTCCATTCTTTCGATTCTATTTGATATGATTCTTTTCGATTCGATTTGATACGATACTTTTTATTTTGATTCGAATCGATTCTCTTCGGTTCGATTCGTTTTGATTCTTTTCGATTCAATTCTATTCGAATTGTTTCGATTTGATTCGATTCGGTTCTTTTAGATTCTACTTGATTTGTTTCTTTTCGATTCGTTTTGATTCGATTCTTTTTGATTCATGTCGATTCGATTCGATTCTTTTGTTTCGATTCGATTCTTTTCAATTCGAATCTTTTCGTTACATGGAATTCGATTCTTTTCGATTTGATTCTTTATGATTTTTTCAACTCGATTCAATTCGATTCTTATTTTTATGATAGTCACAGAGAGAGTGAGAGAGGCAGAGACACAGGCAGAGGGAGAAGCAGGCTCCATGCCGCGGGAGCCCGATGTGGGATTCGATCCCGGGTCTCCAGGATCGCGCCCTGGGCCAAAGGCAGGCGCTAAACCGCTGCGCCACCCAGGGATCCCTCAGTTCGATTCTTCTTTATTCGAATCTATTCGATTCTTTTTGATTCGATTTGATTCTATTCGATTTTTTTCGATTTGATTCGATTAGTTCCTTCTTGATTCAATTCAATTCATTTCTTTTGATTCAATTCAATTCGATTCTTTTGGATTCGATTCAATTCTTTTGGATTCGATTCTTTTGGATTCGAGTCGAGTAGATTCTTTTCATTTCGATCGGATTCATTTCAATTCGATTCTTTTCGATTCGAATGTTTTCGAATCAATTCGATACTTTTTGATTCGATTCGATTCTTTTCGTGTCGATTTGATTCTTTTCGATTCTTTTCTATTTGTATTGATTCGATTCTTTGCATTTCGATTCGATTTGATTCAATTCGATTCTTTTCGATCAATTCAATTTGATTGTTTTCGATTTGATTCGATTCGATTCTTTTCTATTCTATTCAATTCGATTATTTTCCATTCGATGATGCAGTTGGATTCTTTTCGATTCGAGTCGATACGATTCGATTCTTTTTGATTAGATACAATTCGATTCTTTTCGATTCGATTCGACTCGATTTCATTTTTTGATTCGATTCGACTAGAATTTAATCGACTGATTCAATTTGATTCTTTTCTTTTCGGTTCGATTCTTTTCTATTCGATTTTTTTCTATTCAATTCGATTCTTTCAATTCAATTCGATTCGATTCGATTCGATTCTTTTCGTTTCAAATCGATTCGTTTCAATTCGAGTCTTTTCAATTCGATTCTTTGCGATTCGATTCGATGTGATATTTTTAATTCGATTCGAATCTTTACGATTCGATTCGATTCTTTTCAATTCGATTCTTTTCGATTCGATTCTTTTTGATTCGATTCATTTCGATTCGATTCGATTCTTTTCAATTCGATTTGATTCTTTTCCATTTGATCTGATTTGTTTCATTTCGATTCTTTTCGAATCAATTCGATTCTTTTCGATTCCATTAAATTTGATTCGATTCTTTTCAATTCGATTTGATTCTTTTCGATTTGATTCCATTCAGTTCGATTCTTTTCGATTCGATTGGATTCTTTTCGATTTGATTCAATTCTTTCGATTCGATTTGAGTTGATTCTTTTCGATTCGATTCAATACGATTCTTTTCATTTCGATTCTAATCGATTCTCTTCGATTCAATTCGTTTCGATTCTATTCGATTTTTTTCGATTCTATTCTATTCGATTCATTTTGAATCATTTCGATTTGATTCTGTTCGAGTGGTTTCTATTAGATTCTTTTCGATTTGATTCAATTCGATTCGAGTCTTTTTGATTCGAGTCTTTTCGACTCGATGCAATTCAATACGATTCTTTTAGATTCGATTCGATTCGATTGTTTTCGTTTCGATTCGACTTTTTTTGATTCGATTCTTTTCGATTCGATTGTTTTCAATTCGATTGATTCGATTCTTTTCAATTCTATGCTATTCAAAGCGATTCTTTTGTATTTGATTCGATTCGATGGTTTTCTTTTTGATTCGGTTCGATTCGTTTCTTTTCGATTCGATTCAATTCTTTTCGATTCGATTATTTTCGATTCGAGTTGATTCTTTTCGATTCTATTCTATTCTATTCTTTTCTATTCCATTCGAATCGATTCGTTTTGATTGAATTCGATTCTTTTCGATTCGATTCGATTCAATTAGATTCTTTTCGATTGGATTCAATTTGTTTCGAGTCGAATCAATTTGATTCTTTTCGATTGGATTCCATTCGATTCTTTTCGATTTGATTCAATTCGATTCTTTTCGATTCTATTCATTTCGATGATTTTCGTTGAGATTAGAGTCTTTTCGATTTGATTTTTTTCGGTTCGAGTCGATTCATTTCGCTTATTTTGGTTAGGATCAATTCAATTCGATTCTTTTTGATTTGATTTGATTCTATTCGATGTCTTTCGATTCTATTCTATTGTATTCTTTTCGATTCCATTCCGTTCAATTCGATTCTTTTCGATTCCATTCGATTGTTTTAGATTTGATTCCATTCTTTCGATTCTATTTGATATGATTCTTTTCGATTCGATTTGATACGATACTTTTTATTTTGATTCGAATCGATTCTCTTCGGTTCGATTCGTTTTGATTCTTTTCGATTCAATTCTATTCGAATTGTTTCGATTTGATTCGATTCGGTTCTTTTAGATTCTACTTGATTTGTTTCTTTTCGATTCGTTTTGATTCGATTCTTTTTGATTCATGTCGATTCGATTCGATTCTTTTGTTTCGATTCGATTCTTTTCATTTCGAATCTTTTCGTTACATGGAATTCGATTCTTTTCGATTTGATTCTTTATGATTTTTTCAACTCGATTCAATTCGATTCTTATTTTTATGATAGTCACAGAGAGAGTGAGAGAGGCAGAGACACAGGCAGAGGGAGAAGCAGGCTCCATGCAGCGGGAGCCCGATGTGGGATTCGATCCCGGGTCTCCAGGATCGCGCCCTGGGCCAAAGGCAGGCGCTAAACCGCTGCGCCACCCAGGGATCCCTCAGTTCGATTCTTCTTTATTCGAATCTATTCGATTCTTTTTGATTCGATTTGATTCTATTCGATTTTTTTCGATTTGATTCGATTAGTTCCTTCTTGATTCAATTCAATTCATTTCTTTTGATTCAATTCAATTCGATTCTTTTGGATTCGATTCAATTCTTTTGGATTCGATTCTTTTGGATTCGAGTCGAGTAGATTCTTTTCATTTCGATCGGATTCATTTCAATTCGATTCTTTTCGATTCGAATGTTTTCGAATCAATTCGATACTTTTTGATTCGATTCGATTCTTTTCGTGTCGATTTGATTCTTTTCGATTCTTTTCTATTTGTATTGATTCGATTCTTTGCATTTCGATTCGATTTGATTCAATTCGATTCTTTTCGATCAATTCAATTTGATTGTTTTCGATTTGATTCGATTCGATTCTTTTCTATTCTATTCAATTCGATTATTTTCCATTCGATGATGCAGTTGGATTCTTTTCGATTCGAGTCGATACGATTCGATTCTTTTTGATTAGATACAATTCGATTCTTTTCGATTCGATTCGACTCGATTTCATTTTTTGATTCGATTCGACTAGAATTTAATCGACTGATTCAATTTGATTCTTTTCTTTTCGGTTCGATTCTTTTCTATTCGATTTTTTTCTATTCAATTCGATTCTTTCAATTCAATTCGATTCGATTCGATTCGATTCTTTTCGTTTCAAATCGATTCGTTTCAATTCGAGTCTTTTCAATTCGATTCTTTGCGATTCGATTCGATGTGATATTTTTAATTCGATTCGAATCTTTACGATTCGATTCGATTCTTTTCAATTTGATTCTTTTCGATTCGATTCTTTTTGATTCGATTCATTTCGATTCGATTCGATTCTTTTCAATTCGATTTGATTCTTTTCCATTTGATCTGATTTGTTTCATTTCGATTCTTTTCGAATCAATTCGATTCTTTTCGATTCCATTAAATTTGATTCGATTCTTTTCAATTCGATTAGATTCTTTTCGATTTGATTCCATTCAGTTCGATTCTTTTCGATTCGATTGGATTCTTTTCGATTTGATTCAATTCTTTCGATTCGATTTGAGTTGATTCTTTTCGATTCGATTCAATACGATTCTTTTCATTTCGATTCTAATCGATTCTCTTCGATTCAATTCGTTTCGATTCTATTCGATTTTTTTCGATTCTATTCTATTCGATTCATTTTGAATCATTTCGATTTGATTCTGTTCGAGTGGTTTCTATTAGATTCTTTTCGATTTGATTCAATTCGATTCGAGTCTTTTTGATTCGAGTCTTTTCGACTCGATGCAATTCAATACGATTCTTTTAGATTCGATTCGATTCGATTGTTTTCGTTTCGATTCGACTTTTTTTGATTCGATTCTTTTCGATTCGATTGTTTTCAATTCGATTGATTCGATTCTTTTCAATTCTATGCTATTCAAAGCGATTCTTTTGTATTTGATTCGATTCGATGGTTTTCTTTTTGATTCGGTTCGATTCGTTTCTTTTCGATTCGATTCAATTCTTTTCGATTCGATTATTTTCGATTCGAGTTGATTCTTTTCGATTCTATTCTATTCTATTCTTTTCTATTCCATTCGAATCGATTCGTTTTGATTGAATTCGATTCTTTTCGATTCGATTCGATTCAATTAGATTCTTTTCGATTGGATTCAATTTGTTTCGAGTCGAATCAATTTGATTCTTTTCGATTGGATTCCATTCGATTCTTTTCGATTTGATTCAATTCGATTCTTTTCGATTCTATTCATTTCGATGATTTTCGTTGAGATTAGAGTCTTTTCGATTTGATTTTTTTCGGTTCGAGTCGATTCATTTCGCTTATTTTGGTTAGGATCAATTCAATTCGATTCTTTTTGATTTGATTTGATTCTATTCGATGTCTTTCGATTCTATTCTATTGTATTCTTTTCGATTCCATTCCGTTCAATTCGATTCTTTTCGATTCCATTCGATTGTTTTAGATTTGATTCCATTCTTTCGATTCTATTTGATATGATTCTTTTCGATTCGATTTGATACGATACTTTTTATTTTGATTCGAATCGATTCTCTTCGGTTCGATTCGTTTTGATTCTTTTCGATTCAATTCTATTCGAATTGTTTCGATTTGATTCGATTCGGTTCTTTTAGATTCTACTTGATTTGTTTCTTTTCGATTCGTTTTGATTCGATTCTTTTTGATTCATGTCGATTCGATTCGATTCTTTTGTTTCGATTCGATTCTTTTCAATTCGAATCTTTTCGTTACATGGAATTCGATTCTTTTCGATTTGATTCTTTATGATTTTTTCAACTCGATTCAATTCGATTCTTATTTTTATGATAGTCACAGAGAGAGTGAGAGAGGCAGAGACACAGGCAGAGGGAGAAGCAGGCTCCATGCCGCGGGAGCCCGATGTGGGATTCGATCCCGGGTCTCCAGGATCGCGCCCTGGGCCAAAGGCAGGCGCTAAACCGCTGCGCCACCCAGGGATCCCTCAGTTCGATTCTTCTTTATTCGAATCTATTCGATTCTTTTTGATTCGATTTGATTCTATTCGATTTTTTTCGATTTGATTCGATTAGTTCCTTCTTGATTCAATTCAATTCATTTCTTTTGATTCAATTCAATTCGATTCTTTTGGATTCGATTCAATTCTTTTGGATTCGATTCTTTTGGATTCGAGTCGAGTAGATTCTTTTCATTTCGATCGGATTCATTTCAATTCGATTCTTTTCGATTCGAATGTTTTCGAATCAATTCGATACTTTTTGATTCGATTCGATTCTTTTCGTGTCGATTTGATTCTTTTCGATTCTTTTCTATTTGTATTGATTCGATTCTTTGCATTTCGATTCGATTTGATTCAATTCGATTCTTTTCGATCAATTCAATTTGATTGTTTTCGATTTGATTCGATTCGATTCTTTTCTATTCTATTCAATTCGATTATTTTCCATTCGATGATGCAGTTGGATTCTTTTCGATTCGAGTCGATACGATTCGATTCTTTTTGATTAGATACAATTCGATTCTTTTCGATTCGATTCGACTCGATTTCATTTTTTGATTCGATTCGACTAGAATTTAATCGACTGATTCAATTTGATTCTTTTCTTTTCGGTTCGATTCTTTTCTATTCGATTTTTTTCTATTCAATTCGATTCTTTCAATTCAATTCGATTCGATTCGATTCGATTCGATTCTTTTCGTTTCAAATCGATTCGTTTCAATTCGAGTCTTTTCAATTCGATTCTTTGCGATTCGATTCGATGTGATATTTTTAATTCGATTCGAATCTTTACGATTCGATTCGATTCTTTTCAATTCGATTCTTTTCGATTCGATTCTTTTTGATTCGATTCATTTCGATTCGATTCGATTCTTTTCAATTCGATTTGATTCTTTTCCATTTGATCTGATTTGTTTCATTTCGATTCTTTTCGAATCAATTCGATTCTTTTCGATTCCATTAAATTTGATTCGATTCTTTTCAATTCGATTAGATTCTTTTCGATTTGATTCCATTCAGTTCGATTCTTTTCGATTCGATTGGATTCTTTTCGATTTGATTCAATTCTTTCGATTCGATTTGAGTTGATTCTTTTCGATTCGATTCAATACGATTCTTTTCATTTCGATTCTAATCGATTCTCTTCGATTCAATTCGTTTCGATTCTATTCGATTTTTTCCGATTCTATTCTATTCGATTCATTTTGAATCATTTCGATTTGATTCTGTTCGAGTGGTTTCTATTAGATTCTTTTCGATTTGATTCAATTCGATTCGAGTCTTTTTGATTCGAGTCTTTTCGACTCGATGCAATTCAATACGATTCTTTTAGATTCGATTCGATTCGATTGTTTTCGTTTCGATTCGACTTTTTTTGATTCGATTCTTTTCGATTCGATTGTTTTCAATTCGATTGATTCGATTCTTTTCAATTCTATGCTATTCAAAGCGATTCTTTTGTATTTGATTCGATTCGATGGTTTTCTTTTTGATTCGGTTCGATTCGTTTCTTTTCGATTCGATTCAATTCTTTTCGATTCGATTCTTTTCGATTCGAGTTGATTCTTTTCGATTCTATTCTATTCTATTCTTTTCTATTCCATTCGAATCGATTCGTTTTGATTGAATTCGATTCTTTTCGATTCGATTCAATTAGATTCTTTTCGAGTGGATTCAATTTGTTTCGAGTCGAATCAATTTGATTCTTTTCGATTGGATTCCATTGGATTCTTTTCGATTTGATTCAATTCGATTCTTTTCGATTCTATTCATTTCGATGATTTTCGTTGAGATTAGAGTCTTTTCGATTTGATTTTTTTCGGTTCGAGTCGATTCATTTCGCTTATTTTGGTTAGGATCAATTCAATTCGATTCTTTTTGATTTGATTTGATTCTATTCGATGTCTTTCGATTCTATTCTATTGTATTCTTTTCGATTCCATTCCGTTCAATTCGATTCTTTTCGATTCCATTCGATTGTTTTAGATTTGATTCCATTCTTTCGATTCTATTTGATATGATTCTTTTCGATTCGATTTGATACGATACTTTTTATTTTGATTCGAATCGATTCTCTTCGGTTCGATTCGTTTTGATTCTTTTCGATTCAATTCTATTCGAATTGTTTCGATTTGATTCGATTCGGTTCTTTTAGATTCTACTTGATTTGTTTCTTTTCGATTCGTTTTGATTCGATTCTTTTTGATTCATGTCGATTCGATTCGATTCTTTTGTTTCGATTCGATTCTTTTCAATTCGAATCTTTTCGTTACATGGAACTCGATTCTTTTCGATTTGATTCTTTATGATTTTTTCAACTCGATTCAATTCGATTCTTTTTTTTATGATAGTCACAGAGAGAGTGAGAGAGGCAGAGACACAGGCAGAGGGAGAAGCAGGCTCCATGCAGCGGGAGCCCGATGTGGGATTCGATCCCGGGTCTCCAGGATCGCGCCCTGGGCCAAAGGCAGGCGCTAAACCGCTGCGCCACCCAGGGATCCCTCAATTCGATTCTTCTTTATTCGAATCTATTCGATTCTTTTTGATTCGATTTGATTCTATTCGATTTTTTTCGATTTGATTCGATTAGTTCCTTCTTGATTCAATTCAATTCATTTCTTTTGATTCAATTCAATTCGATTCTTTTGGATTCGATTCAATTCTTTTGGATTCGATTCTTTTGGATTCGAGTCGAGTAGATTCTTTTCATTTCGATCGGATTCATTTCAATTCGATTCTTTTCGATTCGAATGTTTTCGAATCAATTCGATACTTTTTGATTCGATTCGATTCTTTTCGTGTCGATTTGATTCTTTTCGATTCTTTTCTATTTGTATTGATTCGATTCTTTGCATTTCGATTCGATTTGATTCAATTCGATTCTTTTCGATCAATTCAATTTGATTGTTTTCGATTTGATTCGATTCGATTCTTTTCTATTCTATTCAATTCGATTATTTTCCATTCGATGATGCAATTGGATTCTTTTCGATTCGAGTCGATACGATTCGATTCTTTTTGATTAGATACAATTCGATTCTTTTCGATTCGATTCGACTCGATTTCATTTTTTGATTCGATTCGACTAGAATTTAATCGACTGATTCAATTTGATTCTTTTCTTTTCGGTTCGATTCTTTTCTATTCGATTTTTTTCTATTCAATTCGATTCTTTCAATTCAATTCGATTCGATTCGATTCGATTCGATTCTTTTCGTTTCAAATCGATTCGTTTCAATTCGAGTCTTTTCAATTCGATTCTTTGCGATTCGATTCGATGTGATATTTTTAATTCGATTCGAATCTTTACGATTCGATTCGATTCTTTTCAATTCGATTCTTTTCGATTCGATTCTTTTTGATTCGATTCATTTCGATTCGATTCGATTCTTTTCAATTCGATTTGATTCTTTTCCATTTGATCTGATTTGTTTCATTTCGATTCTTTTCGAATCAATTCGATTCTTTTCGATTCCATTAAATTTGATTCGATTCTTTTCAATTCGATTAGATTCTTTTCGATTTGATTCCATTCAGTTCGATTCTTTTCGATTCGATTGGATTCTTTTCGATTTGATTCAATTCTTTCGATTCGATTTGAGTTGATTCTTTTCGATTCGATTCAATACGATTCTTTTCATTTCGATTCTAATCGATTCTCTTCGATTCAATTCGTTTCGATTCTATTCGATTTTTTCCGATTCTATTCTATTCGATTCATTTTGAATCATTTCGATTTGATTCTGTTCGAGTGGTTTCTATTAGATTCTTTTCGATTTGATTCAATTCGATTCGAGTCTTTTTGATTCGAGTCTTTTCGACTCGATGCAATTCAATACGATTCTTTTAGATTCGATTCGATTCGATTGTTTTCGTTTCGATTCGACTTTTTTTGATTCGATTCTTTTCGATTCGATTGTTTTCAATTCGATTGATTCGATTCTTTTCAATTCTATGCTATTCAAAGCGATTCTTTTGTATTTGATTCGATTCGATGGTTTTCTTTTTGATTCGGTTCGATTCGTTTCTTTTCGATTCGATTCAATTCTTTTCGATTCGATTCTTTTCGATTCGAGTTGATTCTTTTCGATTCTATTCTATTCTATTCTTTTCTATTCCATTCGAATCGATTCGTTTTGATTGAATTCGATTCTTTTCGATTCGATTCAATTAGATTCTTTTCGAGTGGATTCAATTTGTTTCGAGTCGAATCAATTTGATTCTTTTCGATTGGATTCCATTGGATTCTTTTCGATTTGATTCAATTCGATTCTTTTCGATTCTATTCATTTCGATGATTTTCGTTGAGATTAGAGTCTTTTCGATTTGATTTTTTTCGGTTCGAGTCGATTCATTTCGCTTATTTTGGTTAGGATCAATTCAATTCGATTCTTTTTGATTTGATTTGATTCTATTCGATGTCTTTCGATTCTATTCTATTGTATTCTTTTCGATTCCATTCCGTTCAATTCGATTCTTTTCGATTCCATTCGATTGTTTTAGATTTGATTCCATTCTTTCGATTCTATTTGATATGATTCTTTTCGATTCGATTTGATACGATACTTTTTATTTTGATTCGAATCGATTCTCTTCGGTTCGATTCGTTTTGATTCTTTTCGATTCAATTCTATTCGAATTGTTTCGATTTGATTCGATTCGGTTCTTTTAGATTCTACTTGATTTGTTTCTTTTCGATTCGTTTTGATTCGATTCTTTTTGATTCATGTCGATTCGATTCGATTCTTTTGTTTCGATTCGATTCTTTTCAATTCGAATCTTTTCGTTACATGGAACTCGATTCTTTTCGATTTGATTCTTTATGATTTTTTCAACTCGATTCAATTCGATTCTTTTTTTTATGATAGTCACAGAGAGAGTGAGAGAGGCAGAGACACAGGCAGAGGGAGAAGCAGGCTCCATGCAGCGGGAGCCCGATGTGGGATTCGATCCCGGGTCTCCAGGATCGCGCCCTGGGCCAAAGGCAGGCGCTAAACCGCTGCGCCACCCAGGGATCCCTCAATTCGATTCTTCTTTATTCGAATCTATTCGATTCTTTTTGATTCGATTTGATTCTATTCGATTTTTTTCGATTTGATTCGATTAGTTCCTTCTTGATTCAATTCAATTCATTTCTTTTGATTCAATTCAATTCGATTCTTTTGGATTCGATTCAATTCTTTTGGATTCGATTCTTTTGGATTCGAGTCGAGTAGATTCTTTTCATTTCGATCGGATTCATTTCAATTCGATTCTTTTCGATTCGAATGTTTTCGAATCAATTCGATACTTTTTGATTCGATTCGATTCTTTTCGTGTCGATTTGATTCTTTTCGATTCTTTTCTATTTGTATTGATTCGATTCTTTGCATTTCGATTCGATTTGATTCAATTCGATTCTTTTCGATCAATTCAATTTGATTGTTTTCGATTTGATTCGATTCGATTCTTTTCTATTCTATTCAATTCGATTATTTTCCATTCGATGATGCAATTGGATTCTTTTCGATTCGAGTCGATACGATTCGATTCTTTTTGATTAGATACAATTCGATTCTTTTCGATTCGATTCGACTCGATTTCATTTTTTGATTCGATTCGACTAGAATTTAATCGACTGATTCAATTTGATTCTTTTCTTTTCGGTTCGATTCTTTTCTATTCGATTTTTTTCTATTCAATTCGATTCTTTCAATTCAATTCGATTCGATTCGATTCGATTCTTTTCGTTTCAAATCGATTCGTTTCAATTCGAGTCTTTTCAATTCGATTCTTTGCGATTCGATTCGATGTGATATTTTTAATTCGATTCGAATCTTTACGATTCGATTCGATTCTTTTCAATTCGATTCTTTTCGATTCGATTCTTTTTGATTCGATTCATTTCGATTCGATTCGATTCTTTTCAATTCGATTTGATTCTTTTCCATTTGATCTGATTTGTTTCATTTCGATTCTTTTCGAATCAATTCGATTCTTTTCGATTCCATTAAATTTGATTCGATTCTTTTCAATTCGATTAGATTCTTTTCGATTTGATTCCATTCAGTTCGATTCTTTTCGATTCGATTGGATTCTTTTCGATTTGATTCAATTCTTTCGATTCGATTTGAGTTGATTCTTTTCGATTCGATTCAATACGATTCTTTTCATTTCGATTCTAATCGATTCTCTTCGATTCAATTCGTTTCGATTCTATTCGATTTTTTTCGATTCTATTCTATTCGATTCATTTTGAATCATTTCGATTTGATTCTGTTCGAGTGGTTTCTATTAGATTCTTTTCGATTTGATTCAATTCGATTCGAGTCTTTTTGATTCGAGTCTTTTCGACTCGATGCAATTCAATACGATTCTTTTAGATTCGATTCGATTCGATTGTTTTCGTTTCGATTCGACTTTTTTTGATTCGATTCTTTTCGATTCGATTGTTTTCAATTCGATTGATTCGATTCTTTTCAATTCTATGCTATTCAAAGCGATTCTTTTGTATTTGATTCGATTCGATGGTTTTCTTTTTGATTCGGTTCGATTCGTTTCTTTTCGATTCGATTCAATTCTTTTCGATTCGATTCTTTTCGATTCGAGTTGATTCTTTTCGATTCTATTCTATTCTATTCTTTTCTATTCCATTCGAATCGATTCGTTTTGATTGAATTCGATTCTTTTCGATTCGATTCAATTAGATTCTTTTCGAGTGGATTCAATTTGTTTCGAGTCGAATCAATTTGATTCTTTTCGATTGGATTCCATTCGATTCTTTTCGATTTGATTCAATTCGATTTTTTTCGATTCTATTCATTTCGATGATTTTCGTTGAGATTAGAGTCTTTTCGATTTGATTTTTTTCGGTTCGAGTCGATTCATTTCGCTTATTTTGGTTAGGATCAATTCAATTCGATTCTTTTTGATTTGATTTGATTCTATTCAATGTCTTTCGATTCTATTCTATTGTATTCTTTTCGATTCCATTCCGTTCAATTCGATTCTTTTCGATTCCATTCGATTGTTTTAGATTTGATTCCATTCTTTCGATTCTATTTGATATGATTCTTTTCGATTCGATTTGATACGATACTTTTTATTTTGATTCGAATCGATTCTCTTCGGTTCGATTCGTTTTGATTCTTTTCGATTCAATTCTATTCGAATTGTTTCGATTTGATTCGATTCGGTTCTTTTAGATTCTACTTGATTTGTTTCTTTTCGATTCGTTTTGATTCGATTCTTTTTGATTCATGTCGATTCGATTCGATTCTTTTGTTTCGATTCGATTCTTTTCAATTCGAATCTTTTCGTTACATGGAATTCGATTCTTTTCGATTTGATTCTTTATGATTTTTTCAACTCGATTCAATTCGATTCTTATTTTTATGATAGTCACAGAGAGAGTGAGAGAGGCAGAGACACAGGCAGAGGGAGAAGCAGGCTCCATGCCGCGGGAGCCCGATGTGGGATTCGATCCAGGGTCTCCAGGATCGCGCCCTGGGCCAAAGGCAGGCGCTAAACCGCTGCGCCACCCAGGGATCCCTCAGTTCGATTCTTCTTTATTCGAATCTATTCGATTCTTTTTGATTCGATTTGATTCTATTCGATTTTTTTCGATTTGATTCGATTAGTTCCTTCTTGATTCAATTCAATTCATTTCTTTTGATTCAATTCAATTCGATTCTTTTGGATTCGATTCAATTCTTTTGGATTCGATTCTTTTGGATTCGAGTCGAGTAGATTCTTTTCATTTCGATCGGATTCATTTCAATTCGATTCTTTTCGATTCGAATGTTTTCGAATCAATTCGATACTTTTTGATTCGATTCGATTCTTTTCGTGTCGATTTGATTCTTTTCGATTCTTTTCTATTTGTATTGATTCGATTCTTTGCATTTCGATTCGATTTGATTCAATTCGATTCTTTTCGATCAATTCAATTTGATTGTTTTCGATTTGATTCGATTCGATTCTTTTCTATTCTATTCAATTCGATTATTTTCCATTCGATGATGCAGTTGGATTCTTTTCGATTCGAGTCGATACGATTCGATTCTTTTTGATTAGATACAATTCGATTCTTTTCGATTCGATTCGACTCGATTTCATTTTTTGATTCGATTCGACTAGAATTTAATCGACTGATTCAATTTGATTCTTTTCTTTTCGGTTCGATTCTTTTCTATTCGATTTTTTTCTATTCAATTCGATTCTTTCAATTCAATTCGATTCGATTCGATTCGATTCTTTTCGTTTCAAATTGATTCGTTTCAATTCGAGTCTTTTCAATTCGATTCTTTGCGATTCGATTCGATGTGATATTTTTAATTCGATTCGAATCTTTACGATTCGATTCGATTCTTTTCAATTCGATTTTTTTCGATTCTATTCTTTTTGATTCGATTCATTTCGATTCGATTCGATTCTTTTCAATTCGATTTGATTCTTTTCCATTTGATCTGATTTGTTTCATTTCGATTCTTTTCGAATCAATTCGATTCTTTTCGATTCCATTAAATTTGATTCGATTCTTTTCAATTCGATTAGATTCTTTTCGATTTGATTCCATTCAGTTCGATTCTTTTCGATTCGATTGGATTCTTTTCGATTTGATTCAATTCTTTCGATTCGATTTGAGTTGATTCTTTTCGATTCGATTCAATACGATTCTTTTCATTTCGATTCTAATCGATTCTCTTCGATTCAATTCGTTTCGATTCTATTCGATTTTTTTCGATTCTATTCTATTCGATTCATTTTGAATCATTTCGATTTGATTCTGTTCGAGTGGTTTCTATTAGATTCTTTTCGATTTGATTCAATTCGATTCGAGTCTTTTTGATTCGAGTCTTTTCGACTCGATGCAATTCAATACGATTCTTTTAGATTCGATTCGATTCGATTGTTTTCGTTTCGATTCGACTTTTTTTGATTCGATTCTTTTCGATTCGATTGTTTTCAATTCGATTGATTCGATTCTTTTCAATTCTATGCTATTCAAAGCGATTCTTTTGTATTTGATTCGATTCGATGGTTTTCTTTTTGATTCGGTTCGATTCGTTTCTTTTCGATTCGATTCAATTCTTTTCGATTCGATTCTTTTCGATTCGAGTTGATTCTTTTCGATTCTATTCTATTCTATTCTTTTCTATTCCATTCGAATCGATTCGTTTTGATTGAATTCGATTCTTTTCGATTCGATTCAATTAGATTCTTTTCGATTGGATTCAATTTGTTTCGAGTCGAATCAATTTGATTCTTTTCGATTGGATTCCATTCGATTCTTTTCGATTTGATTCAATTCGATTCTTTTCGATTCTATTCATTTCGATGATTTTCGTTGAGATTAGAGTCTTTTCGATTTGATTTTTTTCGGTTCGAGTCGATTCATTTCGCTTATTTTGGTTAGGATCAATTCAATTCGATTCTTTTTGATTTGATTTGATTCTATTCGATGTCTTTCGATTCTATTCTATTGTATTCTTTTCGATTCCATTCCGTTCAATTCGATTCTTTTCGATTCCATTCGATTGTTTTAGATTTGATTCCATTCTTTCGATTCTATTTGATATGATTCTTTTCGATTCGATTTGATACGATACTTTTTATTTTGATTCGAATCGATTCTCTTCGGTTCGATTCGTTTTGATTCTTTTCGATTCAATTCTATTCGAATTGTTTCGATTTGATTCGATTCGGTTCTTTTAGATTCTACTTGATTTGTTTCTTTTCGATTCGTTTTGATTCGATTCTTTTTGATTCATGTCGATTCGATTCGATTCTTTTGTTTCGATTCGATTCTTTTCAATTCGAATCTTTTCGTTACATGGAATTCGATTCTTTTCGATTTGATTCTTTATGATTTTTTCAACTCGATTCAATTCGATTCTTATTTTTATGATAGTCACAGAGAGAGTGAGAGAGGCAGAGACACAGGCAGAGGGAGAAGCAGGCTCCATGCCGCGGGAGCCCGATGTGGGATTCGATCCCGGGTCTCCAGGATCGCGCCCTGGGCCAAAGGCAGGCGCTAAACCGCTGCGCCACCCAGGGATCCCTCAGTTCGATTCTTCTTTATTCGAATCTATTCGATTCTTTTTGATTCGATTTGATTCTATTCGATTTTTTTCGATTTGATTCGATTAGTTCCTTCTTGATTCAATTCAATTCATTTCTTTTGATTCAATTCAATTCGATTCTTTTGGATTCGATTCAATTCTTTTGGATTCGATTCTTTTGGATTCGAGTCGAGTAGATTCTTTTCATTTCGATCGGATTCATTTCAATTCGATTCTTTTCGATTCGAATGTTTTCGAATCAATTCGATACTTTTTGATTCGATTCGATTCTTTTCGTGTCGATTTGATTCTTTTCGATTCTTTTCTATTTGTATTGATTCGATTCTTTGCATTTCGATTCGATTTGATTCAATTCGATTCTTTTCGATCAATTCAATTTGATTGTTTTCGATTTGATTCGATTCGATTCTTTTCTATTCTATTCAATTCGATTATTTTCCATTCGATGATGCAGTTGGATTCTTTTCGATTCGAGTCGATACGATTCGATTCTTTTTGATTAGATACAATTCGATTCTTTTCGATTCGATTCGACTCGATTTCATTTTTTGATTCGATTCGACTAGAATTTAATCGACTGATTCAATTTGATTCTTTTCTTTTCGGTTCGATTCTTTTCTATTCGATTTTTTTCTATTCAATTCGATTCTTTCAATTCAATTCGATTCGATTCGATTCGATTCTTTTCGTTTCAAATCGATTCGTTTCAATTCGAGTCTTTCAATTCGATTCTTTGCGATTCGATTCGATGTGATATTTTTAATTCGATTCGAATCTTTACGATTCGATTCGATTCTTTTCAATTCGATTCTTTTCGATTCGATTCTTTTTGATTCGATTCATTTCGATTCGATTCGATTCTTTTCAATTCGATTTGATTCTTTTCCATTTGATCTGATTTGTTTCATTTCGATTCTTTTCGAATCAATTCGATTCTTTTCGATTCCATTAAATTTGATTCGATTCTTTTCAATTCGATTAGATTCTTTTCGATTTGATTCCATTCAGTTCGATTCTTTTCGATTCGATTGGATTCTTTTCGATTTGATTCAATTCTTTCGATTCGATTTGAGTTGATTCTTTTCGATTCGATTCAATACGATTCTTTTCATTTCGATTCTAATCGATTCTCTTCGATTCAATTCGTTTCGATTCTATTCGATTTTTTTCGATTCTATTCTATTCGATTCATTTTGAATCATTTCGATTTGATTCTGTTCGAGTGGTTTCTATTAGATTCTTTTCGATTTGATTCAATTCGATTCGAGTCTTTTTGATTCGAGTCTTTTCGACTCGATGCAATTCAATACGATTCTTTTAGATTCGATTCGATTCGATTGTTTTCGTTTCGATTCGACTTTTTTTGATTCGATTCTTTTCGATTCGATTGTTTTCAATTCGATTGATTCGATTCTTTTCAATTCTATGCTATTCAAAGCGATTCTTTTGTATTTGATTCGATTCGATGGTTTTCTTTTTGATTCGGTTCGATTCGTTTCTTTTCGATTCGATTCAATTCTTTTCGATTCGATTATTTTCGATTCGAGTTGATTCTTTTCGATTCTATTCTATTCTATTCTTTTCTATTCCATTCGAATCGATTCGTTTTGATTGAATTCGATTCTTTTCGATTCGATTCAATTAGATTCTTTTCGATTGGATTCAATTTGTTTCGAGTCGAATCAATTTGATTCTTTTCGATTGGATTCCATTCGATTCTTTTCGATTTGATTCAATTCGATTCTTTTCGATTCTATTCATTTCGATGATTTTCGTTGAGATTAGAGTCTTTTCGATTTGATTTTTTTCGGTTCGAGTCGATTCATTTCGCTTATTTTGGTTAGGATCAATTCAATTCGATTCTTTTTGATTTGATTTGATTCTATTCGATGTCTTTCGATTCTATTCTATTGTATTCTTTTCGATTCCATTCCGTTCAATTCGATTCTTTTCGATTCCATTCGATTGTTTTAGATTTGATTCCATTCTTTCGATTCTATTTGATATGATTCTTTTCGATTCGATTTGATACGATACTTTTTATTTTGATTCGAATCGATTCTCTTCGGTTCGATTCGTTTTGATTCTTTTCGATTCAATTCTATTCGAATTGTTTCGATTTGATTCGATTCGGTTCTTTTAGATTCTACTTGATTTGTTTCTTTTCGATTCGTTTTGATTCGATTCTTTTTGATTCATGTCGATTCGATTCGATTCTTTTGTTTCGATTCGATTCTTTTCAATTCGAATCTTTTCGTTACATGGAATTCGATTCTTTTCGATTTGATTCTTTATGATTTTTTCAACTCGATTCAATTCGATTCTTATTTTTATGATAGTCACAGAGAGAGTGAGAGAGGCAGAGACACAGGCAGAGGGAGAAGCAGGCTCCATGCCGCGGGAGCCCGATGTGGGATTCGATCCCGGGTCTCCAGGATCGCGCCCTGGGCCAAAGGCAGGCGCTAAACCGCTGCGCCACCCAGGGATCCCTCAGTTCGATTCTTCTTTATTCGAATCTATTCGATTCTTTTTGATTCGATTTGATTCTATTCGATTTTTTTCGATTTGATTCGATTAGTTCCTTCTTGATTCAATTCAATTCATTTCTTTTGATTCAATTCAATTCGATTCTTTTGGATTCGATTCAATTCTTTTGGATTCGATTCTTTTGGATTCGAGTCGAGTAGATTCTTTTCATTTCGATCGGATTCATTTCAATTCGATTCTTTTCGATTCGAATGTTTTCGAATCAATTCGATACTTTTTGATTCGATTCGATTCTTTTCGTGTCGATTTGATTCTTTTCGATTCTTTTCTATTTGTATTGATTCGATTCTTTGCATTTCGATTCGATTTGATTCAATTCGATTCTTTTCGATCAATTCAATTTGATTGTTTTCGATTTGATTCGATTCGATTCTTTTCTATTCTATTCAATTCGATTATTTTCCATTCGATGATGCAGTTGGATTCTTTTCGATTCGAGTCGATACGATTCGATTCTTTTTGATTAGATACAATTCGATTCTTTTCGATTCGATTCGACTCGATTTCATTTTTTGATTCGATTCGACTAGAATTTAATCGACTGATTCAATTTGATTCTTTTCTTTTCGGTTCGATTCTTTTCTATTCGATTTTTTTCTATTCAATTCGATTCTTTCAATTCAATTCGATTCGATTCGATTCGATTCTTTTCGTTTCAAATCGATTCGTTTCAATTCGAGTCTTTCAATTCGATTCTTTGCGATTCGATTCGATGTGATATTTTTAATTCGATTCGAATCTTTACGATTCGATTCGATTCTTTTCAATTCGATTCTTTTCGATTCGATTCTTTTTGATTCGATTCATTTCGATTCGATTCGATTCTTTTCAATTCGATTTGATTCTTTTCCATTTGATCTGATTTGTTTCATTTCGATTCTTTTCGAATCAATTCGATTCTTTTCGATTCCATTAAATTTGATTCGATTCTTTTCAATTCGATTAGATTCTTTTCGATTTGATTCCATTCAGTTCGATTCTTTTCGATTCGATTGGATTCTTTTCGATTTGATTCAATTCTTTCGATTCGATTTGAGTTGATTCTTTTCGATTCGATTCAATACGATTCTTTTCATTTCGATTCTAATCGATTCTCTTCGATTCAATTCGTTTCGATTCTATTCGATTTTTTTCGATTCTATTCTATTCGATTCATTTTGAATCATTTCGATTTGATTCTGTTCGAGTGGTTTCTATTAGATTCTTTTCGATTTGATTCAATTCGATTCGAGTCTTTTTGATTCGAGTCTTTTCGACTCGATGCAATTCAATACGATTCTTTTAGATTCGATTCGATTCGATTGTTTTCGTTTCGATTCGACTTTTTTTGATTCGATTCTTTTCGATTCGATTGTTTTCAATTCGATTGATTCGATTCTTTTCAATTCTATGCTATTCAAAGCGATTCTTTTGTATTTGATTCGATTCGATGGTTTTCTTTTTGATTCGGTTCGATTCGTTTCTTTTCGATTCGATTCAATTCTTTTCGATTCGATTCTTTTCGATTCGAGTTGATTCTTTTCGATTCTATTCTATTCTATTCTTTTCTATTCCATTCGAATCGATTCGTTTTGATTGAATTCGATTCTTTTCGATTCGATTCAATTAGATTCTTTTCGATTGGATTCAATTTGTTTCGAGTCGAATCAATTTGATTCTTTTCGATTGGATTCCATTCGATTCTTTTCGATTTGATTCAATTCGATTCTTTTCGATTCTATTCATTTCGATGATTTTCGTTGAGATTAGAGTCTTTTCGATTTGATTTTTTTCGGTTCGAGTCGATTCATTTCGCTTATTTTGGTTAGGATCAATTCAATTCGATTCTTTTTGATTTGATTTGATTCTATTCGATGTCTTTCGATTCTATTCTATTGTATTCTTTTCGATTCCATTCCGTTCAATTCGATTCTTTTCGATTCCATTCGATTGTTTTAGATTTGATTCCATTCTTTCGATTCTATTTGATATGATTCTTTTCGATTCGATTTGATACGATACTTTTTATTTTGATTCGAATCGATTCTCTTCGGTTCGATTCGTTTTGATTCTTTTCGATTCAATTCTATTCGAATTGTTTCGATTTGATTCGATTCGGTTCTTTTAGATTCTACTTGATTTGTTTCTTTTCGATTCGTTTTGATTCGATTCTTTTTGATTCATGTCGATTCGATTCGATTCTTTTGTTTCCATTCGATTCTTTTCAATTCGAATCTTTTCGTTACATGGAATTCGATTCTTTTCGATTTGATTCTTTATGATTTTTTCAACTCGATTCAATTCGATTCTTATTTTTATGATAGTCACAGAGAGAGTGAGAGAGGCAGAGACACAGGCAGAGGGAGAAGCAGGCTCCATGCCGCGGGAGCCCGATGTGGGATTCGATCCCGGGTCTCCAGGATCGCGCCCTGGGCCAAAGGCAGGCGCTAAACCGCTGCGCCACCCAGGGATCCCTCAGTTCGATTCTTCTTTATTCGAATCTATTCGATTCTTTTTGATTCGATTTGATTCTATTCGATTTTTTTCGATTTGATTCGATTAGTTCCTTCTTGATTCAATTCAATTCATTTCTTTTGATTCAATTCAATTCGATTCTTTTGGATTCGATTCAATTCTTTTGGATTCGATTCTTTTGGATTCGAGTCGAGTAGATTCTTTTCATTTCGATCGGATTCATTTCAATTCGATTCTTTTCGATTCGAATGTTTTCGAATCAATTCGATACTTTTTGATTCGATTCGATTCTTTTCGTGTCGATTTGATTCTTTTCGATTCTTTTCTATTTGTATTGATTCGATTCTTTGCATTTCGATTCGATTTGATTCAATTCGATTCTTTTCGATCAATTCAATTTGATTGTTTTCGATTTGATTCGATTCGATTCTTTTCTATTCTATTCAATTCGATTATTTTCCATTCGATGATGCAGTTTTCGATTCGAGTCGATACGATTCGATTCTTTTTGATTAGATACAATTCGATTCTTTTCGATTCGATTCGACTCGATTTCATTTTTTGATTCGATTCGACTAGAATTTAATCGACTGATTCAATTTGATTCTTTTCTTTTCGGTTCGATTCTTTTCTATTCGATTTTTTTCTATTCAATTCGATTCTTTCAATTCAATTCGATTCGATTCGATTCGATTCTTTTCGTTTCAAATCGATTCGTTTCAATTCGAGTCTTTTCAATTCGATTCTTTGCGATTCGATTCGATGTGATATTTTTAATTCGATTCGAATCTTTACGATTCGATTCGATTCTTTTCAATTCGATTCTTTTCGATTCGATTCTTTTTGATTCGATTCATTTCGATTCGATTCGATTCTTTTCAATTCGATTTGATTCTTTTCCATTTGATCTGATTTGTTTCATTTCGATTCTTTTCGAATCAATTCGATTCTTTTCGATTCCATTAAATTTGATTCGATTCTTTTCAATTCGATTAGATTCTTTTCGATTTGATTCCATTCAGTTCGATTCTTTTCGATTCGATTGGATTCTTTTCGATTTGATTCAATTCTTTCGATTCGATTTGAGTTGATTCTTTTCGATTCGATTCAATACGATTCTTTTCATTTCGATTCTAATCGATTCTCTTCGATTCAATTCGTTTCGATTCTATTCGATTTTTTTCGATTCTATTCTATTCGATTCATTTTGAATCATTTCGATTTGATTCTGTTCGAGTGGTTTCTATTAGATTCTTTTCGATTTGATTCAATTCGATTCGAGTCTTTTTGATTCGAGTCTTTTCGACTCGATGCAATTCAATACGATTCTTTTAGATTCGATTCGATTCGATTGTTTTCGTTTCGATTCGACTTTTTTTGATTCGATTCTTTTCGATTCGATTGTTTTCAATTCGATTGATTCGATTCTTTTCAATTCTATGCTATTCAAAGCGATTCTTTTGTATTTGATTCGATTCGATGGTTTTCTTTTTGATTCGGTTCGATTCGTTTCTTTTCGATTCGATTCAATTCTTTTCGATTCGATTCTTTTCGATTCGAGTTGATTCTTTTCGATTCTATTCTATTCTATTCTTTTCTATTCCATTCGAATCGATTCGTTTTGATTGAATTCGATTCTTTTCGATTCGATTCAATTAGATTCTTTTCGATTGGATTCAATTTGTTTCGAGTCGAATCAATTTGATTCTTTTCGATTGGATTCCATTCGATTCTTTTCGATTTGATTCAATTCGATTCTTTTCGATTCTATTCATTTCGATGATTTTCGTTGAGATTAGAGTCTTTTCGATTTGATTTTTTTCGGTTCGAGTCGATTCATTTCGCTTATTTTGGTTAGGATCAATTCAATTCGATTCTTTTTGATTTGATTTGATTCTATTCGATGTCTTTCGATTCTATTCTATTGTATTCTTTTCGATTCCATTCCGTTCAATTCGATTCTTTTCGATTCCATTCGATTGTTTTAGATTTGATTCCATTCTTTCGATTCTATTTGATATGATTCTTTTCGATTCGATTTGATACGATACTTTTTATTTTGATTCGAATCGATTCTCTTCGGTTCGATTCGTTTTGATTCTTTTCGATTCAATTCTATTCGAATTGTTTCGATTTGATTCGATTCGGTTCTTTTAGATTCTACTTGATTTGTTTCTTTTCGATTCGTTTTGATTCGATTCTTTTTGATTCATGTCGATTCGATTCGATTCTTTTGTTTCCATTCGATTCTTTTCAATTCGAATCTTTTCGTTACATGGAATTCGATTCTTTTCGATTTGATTCTTTATGATTTTTTCAACTCGATTCAATTCGATTCTTATTTTTATGATAGTCACAGAGAGAGTGAGAGAGGCAGAGACACAGGCAGAGGGAGAAGCAGGCTCCATGCCGCGGGAGCCCGATGTGGGATTCGATCCCGGGTCTCCAGGATCGCGCCCTGGGCCAAAGGCAGGCGCTAAACCGCTGCGCCACCCAGGGATCCCTCAGTTCGATTCTTCTTTATTCGAATCTATTCGATTCTTTTTGATTCGATTTGATTCTATTCGATTTTTTTCGATTTGATTCGATTAGTTCCTTCTTGATTCAATTCAATTCATTTCTTTTGATTCAATTCAATTCGATTCTTTTGGATTCGATTCAATTCTTTTGGATTCGATTCTTTTGGATTCGAGTCGAGTAGATTCTTTTCATTTCGATCGGATTCATTTCAATTCGATTCTTTTCGATTCGAATGTTTTCGAATCAATTCGATACTTTTTGATTCGATTCGATTCTTTTCGTGTCGATTTGATTCTTTTCGATTCTTTTCTATTTGTATTGATTCGATTCTTTGCATTTCGATTCGATTTGATTCAATTCGATTCTTTTCGATCAATTCAATTTGATTGTTTTCGATTTGATTCGATTCGATTCTTTTCTATTCTATTCAATTCGATTATTTTCCATTCGATGATGCAGTTTTCGATTCGAGTCGATACGATTCGATTCTTTTTGATTAGATACAATTCGATTCTTTTCGATTCGATTCGACTCGATTTCATTTTTTGATTCGATTCGACTAGAATTTAATCGACTGATTCAATTTGATTCTTTTCGGTTCGATTCTTTTCTATTCGATTTTTTTCTATTCAATTCGATTCTTTCAATTCAATTCGATTCGATTCGATTCGATTCTTTTCGTTTCAAATCGATTCGTTTCAATTCGAGTCTTTTCAATTCGATTCTTTGCGATTCGATTCGATGTGATATTTTTAATTCGATTCGAATCTTTACGATTCGATTCGATTCTTTTCAATTCGATTCTTTTCGATTCGATTCTTTTTGATTCGATTCATTTCGATTCGATTCGATTCTTTTCAATTCGATTTGATTCTTTTCCATTTGATCTGATTTGTTTCATTTCGATTCTTTTCGAATCAATTCGATTCTTTTCGATTCCATTAAATTTGATTCGATTCTTTTCAATTCGATTAGATTCTTTTCGATTTGATTCCATTCAGTTCGATTCTTTTCGATTCGATTGGATTCTTTTCGATTTGATTCAATTCTTTCGATTCGATTTGAGTTGATTCTTTTCGATTCGATTCAATACGATTCTTTTCATTTCGATTCTAATCGATTCTCTTCGATTCAATTCGTTTCGATTCTATTCGATTTTTTTCGATTCTATTCTATTCGATTCATTTTGAATCATTTCGATTTGATTCTGTTCGAGTGGTTTCTATTAGATTCTTTTCGATTTGATTCAATTCGATTCGAGTCTTTTTGATTCGAGTCTTTTCGACTCGATGCAATTCAATACGATTCTTTTAGATTCGATTCGATTCGATTGTTTTCGTTTCGATTCGACTTTTTTTGATTCGATTCTTTTCGATTCGATTGTTTTCAATTCGATTGATTCGATTCTTTTCAATTCTATGCTATTCAAAGCGATTCTTTTGTATTTGATTCGATTCGATGGTTTTCTTTTTGATTCGGTTCGATTCGTTTCTTTTCGATTCGATTCAATTCTTTTCGATTCGATTATTTTCGATTCGAGTTGATTCTTTTCGATTCTATTCTATTCTATTCTTTTCTATTCCATTCGAATCGATTCGTTTTGATTGAATTCGATTCTTTTCGATTCGATTCAATTAGATTCTTTTCGATTGGATTCAATTTGTTTCGAGTCGAATCAATTTGATTCTTTTCGATTGGATTCCATTCGATTCTTTTCGATTTGATTCAATTCGATTCTTTTCGATTCTATTCATTTCGATGATTTTCGTTGAGATTAGAGTCTTTTCGATTTGATTTTTTTCGGTTCGAGTCGATTCATTTCGCTTATTTTGGTTAGGATCAATTCAATTCGATTCTTTTTGATTTGATTTGATTCTATTCGATGTCTTTCGATTCTATTCTATTGTATTCTTTTCGATTCCATTCCGTTCAATTCGATTCTTTTCGATTCCATTCGATTGTTTTAGATTTGATTCCATTCTTTCGATTCTATTTGATATGATTCTTTTCGATTCGATTTGATACGATACTTTTTATTTTGATTCGAATCGATTCTCTTCGGTTCGATTCGTTTTGATTCTTTTCGATTCAATTCTATTCGAATTGTTTCGATTTGATTCGATTCGGTTCTTTTAGATTCTACTTGATTTGTTTCTTTTCGATTCGTTTTGATTCGATTCTTTTTGATTCATGTCGATTCGATTCGATTCTTTTGTTTCGATTCGATTCTTTTCAATTCGAATCTTTTCGTTACATGGAATTCGATTCTTTTCGATTTGATTCTTTATGATTTTTTCAACTCGATTCAATTCGATTCTTATTTTTATGATAGTCACAGAGAGAGTGAGAGAGGCAGAGACACAGGCAGAGGGAGAAGCAGGCTCCATGCCGCGGGAGCCCGATGTGGGATTCGATCCCGGGTCTCCAGGATCGCGCCCTGGGCCAAAGGCAGGCGCTAAACCGCTGCGCCACCCAGGGATCCCTCAGTTCGATTCTTCTTTATTCGAATCTATTCGATTCTTTTTGATTCGATTTGATTCTATTCGATTTTTTTCGATTTGATTCGATTAGTTCCTTCTTGATTCAATTCAATTCATTTCTTTTGATTCAATTCAATTCGATTCTTTTGGATTCGATTCAATTCTTTTGGATTCGATTCTTTTGGATTCGAGTCGAGTAGATTCTTTTCATTTCGATCGGATTCATTTCAATTCGATTCTTTTCGATTCGAATGTTTTCGAATCAATTCGATACTTTTTGATTCGATTCGATTCTTTTCGTGTCGATTTGATTCTTTTCGATTCTTTTCTATTTGTATTGATTCGATTCTTTGCATTTCGATTCGATTTGATTCAATTCGATTCTTTTCGATCAATTCAATTTGATTGTTTTCGATTTGATTCGATTCGATTCTTTTCTATTCTATTCAATTCGATTATTTTCCATTCGATGATGCAGTTGGATTCTTTTCGATTCGAGTCGATACGATTCGATTCTTTTTGATTAGATACAATTCGATTCTTTTCGATTCGATTCGACTCGATTTCATTTTTTGATTCGATTCGACTAGAATTTAATCGACTGATTCAATTTGATTCTTTTCTTTTCGGTTCGATTCTTTTCTATTCGATTTTTTTCTATTCAATTCGATTCTTTCAATTCAATTCGATTCGATTCGATTCGATTCTTTTCGTTTCAAATCGATTCGTTTCAATTCGATTCTTTGCGATTCGATTCGATGTGATATTTTTAATTCGATTCGAATCTTTACGATTCGATTCGATTCTTTTCAATTCGATTCTTTTCGATTCGATTCTTTTTGATTCGATTCATTTCGTTTCGATTCGATTCTTTTCAATTCGATTTGATTCTTTTCCATTTGATCTGATTTGTTTCATTTCGATTCTTTTCGAATCAATTCGATTCTTTTCGATTCCATTAAATTTGATTCGATTCTTTTCAATTCGATTAGATTCTTTTCGATTTGATTCCATTCAGTTCGATTCTTTTCGATTCGATTGGATTCTTTTCGATTTGATTCAATTCTTTCGATTCGATTTGAGTTGATTCTTTTCGATTCGATTCAATACGATTCTTTTCATTTCGATTCTAATCGATTCTCTTCGATTCAATTCGTTTCGATTCTATTCGATTTTTTTCGATTCTATTCTATTCGATTCATTTTGAATCATTTCGATTTGATTCTGTTCGAGTGGTTTCTATTAGATTCTTTTCGATTTGATTCAATTCGATTCGAGTCTTTTTGATTCGAGTCTTTTCGACTCGATGCAATTCAATACGATTCTTTTAGATTCGATTCGATTCGTTTTCGTTTCGATTCGACTTTTTTTGATTCGATTCTTTTCGATTCGATTGTTTTCAATTCGATTGATTCGATTCTTTTCAATTCTATGCTATTCAAAGCGATTCTTTTGTATTTGATTCGATTCGATTGTTTTCTTTTTGATTCGGTTCGATTCGTTTCTTTTCGATTCGATTCAATTCTTTTCGATTCGATTCTTTTCGATTCGAGTTGATTCTTTTCGATTCTATTCTATTCTATTCTTTTCTATTCCATTCGAATCGATTCGTTTTGATTGAATTCGATTCTTTTCGATTCGATTCAATTAGATTCTTTTCGATTGGATTCAATTTGTTTCGAGTCGAATCAATTTGATTCTTTTCGATTGGATTCCATTCGATTCTTTTCGATTTGATTCAATTCGATTCTTTTCGATTCTATTCATTTCGATGATTTTCGTTGAGATTAGAGTCTTTTCGATTTGATTTTTTTCGGTTCGAGTCGATTCATTTCGCTTATTTTGGTTAGGATCAATTCAATTCGATTCTTTTTGATTTGATTTGATTCTATTCGATGTCTTTCGATTCTATTCTATTGTATTCTTTTCGATTCCATTCCGTTCAATTCGATTCTTTTCGATTCCATTCGATTGTTTTAGATTTGATTCCATTCTTTCGATTCTATTTTATATGATTCTTTTCGATTCGATTTGATACGATACTTTTTATTTTGATTCGAATCGATTCTCTTCGGTTCGATTCGTTTTGATTCTTTTCGATTCAATTCTATTCGAATTGTTTCGATTTGATTCGATTCGGTTCTTTTAGATTCTACTTGATTTGTTTCTTTTCGATTCGTTTTGATTCGATTCTTTTTGATTCATGTCGATTCGATTCGATTCTTTTGTTTCCATTCGATTCTTTTCAATTCGAATCTTTTCGTTACATGGAATTCGATTCTTTTCGATTTGATTCTTTATGATTTTTTCAACTCGATTCAATTCGATTCTTATTTTTATGATAGTCACAGAGAGAGTGAGAGAGGCAGAGACACAGGCAGAGGGAGAAGCAGGCTCCATGCCGCGGGAGCCCGATGTGGGATTCGATCCCGGGTCTCCAGGATCGCGCCCTGGGCCAAAGGCAGGCGCTAAACCGCTGCGCCACCCAGGGATCCCTCAGTTCGATTCTTCTTTATTCGAATCTATTCGATTCTTTTTGATTCGATTTGATTCTATTCGATTTTTTTCGATTTGATTCGATTAGTTCCTTCTTGATTCAATTCAATTCATTTCTTTTGATTCAATTCAATTCGATTCTTTTGGATTCGATTCAATTCTTTTGGATTCGATTCTTTTGGATTCGAGTCGAGTAGATTCTTTTCATTTCGATCGGATTCATTTCAATTCGATTCTTTTCGATTCGAATGTTTTCGAATCAATTCGATACTTTTTGATTCGATTCGATTCTTTTCGTGTCGATTTGATTCTTTTCGATTCTTTTCTATTTGTATTGATTCGATTCTTTGCATTTCGATTCGATTTGATTCAATTCGATTCTTTTCGATCAATTCAATTTGATTGTTTTCGATTTGATTCGATTCGATTCTTTTCTATTCTATTCAATTCGATTATTTTCCATTCGATGATGCAGTTGGATTCTTTTCGATTCGAGTCGATACGATTCGATTCTTTTTGATTAGATACAATTCGATTCTTTTCGATTCGATTCGACTCGATTTCATTTTTTGATTCGATTCGACTAGAATTTAATCGACTGATTCAATTTGATTCTTTTCTTTTCGGTTCGATTCTTTTCTATTCGATTTTTTTCTATTCAATTCGATTCTTTCAATTCAATTCGATTCGATTCGATTCGATTCTTTTCGTTTCAAATCGATTCGTTTCAATTCGAGTCTTTTCAATTCGATTCTTTGCGATTCGATTCGATGTGATATTTTTAATTCGATTCGAATCTTTACGATTCGATTCGATTCTTTTCAATTCGATTCTTTTCGATTCGATTCTTTTTGATTCGATTCATTTCGTTTCGATTCGATTCTTTTCAATTCGATTTGATTCTTTTCCATTTGATCTGATTTGTTTCATTTCGATTCTTTTCGAATCAATTCGATTCTTTTCGATTCCATTAAATTTGATTCGATTCTTTTCAATTCGATTAGATTCTTTTCGATTTGATTCCATTCAGTTCGATTCTTTTCGATTCGATTGGATTCTTTTCGATTTGATTCAATTCTTTCGATTCGATTTGAGTTGATTCTTTTCGATTCGATTCAATACGATTCTTTTCATTTCGATTCTAATCGATTCTCTTCGATTCAATTCGTTTCGATTCTATTCGATTTTTTTCGATTCTATTCTATTCGATTCATTTTGAATCATTTCGATTTGATTCTGTTCGAGTGGTTTCTATTAGATTCTTTTCGATTTGATTCAATTCGATTCGAGTCTTTTTGATTCGAGTCTTTTCGACTCGATGCAATTCAATACGATTCTTTTAGATTCGATTCGATTCGATTGTTTTCGTTTCGATTCGACTTTTTTTGATTCGATTCTTTTCGATTCGATTGTTTTCAATTCGATTGATTCGATTCTTTTCAATTCTATGCTATTCAAAGCGATTCTTTTGTATTTGATTCGATTCGATTGTTTTCTTTTTGATTCGGTTCGATTCGTTTCTTTTCGATTCGATTCAATTCTTTTCGATTCGATTCTTTTCGATTCGAGTTGATTCTTTTCGATTCTATTCTATTCTATTCTTTTCTATTCCATTCGAATCGATTCGTTTTGATTGAATTCGATTCTTTTCGATTCGATTCAATTAGATTCTTTTCGATTGGATTCAATTTGTTTCGAGTCGAATCAATTTGATTCTTTTCGATTGGATTCCATTCGATTCTTTTCGATTTGATTCAATTCGATTCTTTTCGATTCTATTCATTTCGATGATTTTCGTTGAGATTAGAGTCTTTTCGATTTGATTTTTTTCGGTTCGAGTCGATTCATTTCGCTTATTTTGGTTAGGATCAATTCAATTCGATTCTTTTTGATTTGATTTGATTCTATTCGATGTCTTTCGATTCTATTCTATTGTATTCTTTTCGATTCCATTCCGTTCAATTCGATTCTTTTCGATTCCATTCGATTGTTTTAGATTTGATTCCATTCTTTCGATTCTATTTGATATGATTCTTTTCGATTCGATTTGATACGATACTTTTTATTTTGATTCGAATCGATTCTCTTCGGTTCGATTCGTTTTGATTCTTTTCGATTCAATTCTATTCGAATTGTTTCGATTTGATTCGATTCGGTTCTTTTAGATTCTACTTGATTTGTTTCTTTTCGATTCGTTTTGATTCGATTCTTTTTGATTCATGTCGATTCGATTCGATTCTTTTGTTTCGATTCGATTCTTTTCAATTCGAATCTTTTCGTTACATGGAATTCGATTCTTTTCGATTTGATTCTTTATGATTTTTTCAACTCGATTCAATTCGATTCTTATTTTTATGATAGTCACAGAGAGAGTGAGAGAGGCAGAGACACAGGCAGAGGGAGAAGCAGGCTCCATGCCGCGGGAGCCCGATGTGGGATTCGATCCCGGGTCTCCAGGATCGCGCCCTGGGCCAAAGGCAGGCGCTAAACCGCTGCGCCACCCAGGGATCCCTCAGTTCGATTCTTCTTTATTCGAATCTATTCGATTCTTTTTGATTCGATTTGATTCTATTCGATTTTTTTCGATTTGATTCGATTAGTTCCTTCTTGATTCAATTCAATTCATTTCTTTTGATTCAATTCAATTCGATTCTTTTGGATTCGATTCAATTCTTTTGGATTCGATTCTTTTGGATTCGAGTCGAGTAGATTCTTTTCATTTCGATCGGATTCATTTCAATTCGATTCTTTTCGATTCGAATGTTTTCGAATCAATTCGATACTTTTTGATTCGATTCGATTCTTTTCGTGTCGATTTGATTCTTTTCGATTCTTTTCTATTTGTATTGATTCGATTCTTTGCATTTCGATTCGATTTGATTCAATTCGATTCTTTTCGATCAATTCAATTTGATTGTTTTCGATTTGATTCGATTCGATTCTTTTCTATTCTATTCAATTCGATTATTTTCCATTCGATGATGCAGTTGGATTCTTTTCGATTCGAGTCGATACGATTCGATTCTTTTTGATTAGATACAATTCGATTCTTTTCGATTCGATTCGACTCGATTTCATTTTTTGATTCGATTCGACTAGAATTTAATCGACTGATTCAATTTGATTCTTTTCTTTTCGGTTCGATTCTTTTCTATTCGATTTTTTTCTATTCAATTCGATTCTTTCAATTCAATTCGATTCGATTCGATTCGATTCGATTCTTTTCGTTTCAAATCGATTCGTTTCAATTCGAGTCTTTTCAATTCGATTCTTTGCGATTCGATTCGATGTGATATTTTTAATTCGATTCGAATCTTTACGATTCGATTCGATTCTTTTCAATTCGATTCTTTTCGATTCGATTCTTTTTGATTCGATTCATTTCGATTCGATTCGATTCTTTTCAATTCGATTTGATTCTTTTCCATTTGATCTGATTTGTTTCATTTCGATTCTTTTCGAATCAATTCGATTCTTTTCGATTCCATTAAATTTGATTCGATTCTTTTCAATTCGATTAGATTCTTTTCGATTTGATTCCATTCAGTTCGATTCTTTTCGATTCAATTGGATTCTTTTCGATTTGATTCAATTCTTTCGATTCGATTTGAGTTGATTCTTTTCGATTCGATTCAATACGATTCTTTTCATTTCGATTCTAATCGATTCTCTTCGATTCAATTCGTTTCGATTCTATTCGATTTTTTTCGATTCTATTCTATTCGATTCATTTTGAATCATTTCGATTTGATTCTGTTCGAGTGGTTTCTATTAGATTCTTTTCGATTTGATTCAATTCGATTCGAGTCTTTTTGATTCGAGTCTTTTCGACTCGATGCAATTCAATACGATTCTTTTAGATTCGATTCGATTCGATTGTTTTCGTTTCGATTCGACTTTTTTTGATTCGATTCTTTTCGATTCGATTGTTTTCAATTCGATTGATTCGATTCTTTTCAATTCTATGCTATTCAAAGCGATTCTTTTGTATTTGATTCGATTCGATGGTTTTCTTTTTGATTCGGTTCGATTCGTTTCTTTTCGATTCGATTCAATTCTTTTCGATTCGATTCTTTTCGATTCGAGTTGATTCTTTTCGATTCTATTCTATTCTATTCTTTTCTATTCCATTCGAATCGATTCGTTTTGATTGAATTCGATTCTTTTCGATTCGATTCAATTAGATTCTTTTCGATTGGATTCAATTTGTTTCGAGTCGAATCAATTTGATTCTTTTCGATTGGATTCCATTCGATTCTTTTCGATTTGATTCAATTCGATTCTTTTCGATTCTATTCATTTCGATGATTTTCGTTGAGATTAGAGTCTTTTCGATTTGATTTTTTTCGGTTCGAGTCGATTCATTTCGCTTATTTTGGTTAGGATCAATTCAATTCGATTCTTTTTGATTTGATTTGATTCTATTCGATGTCTTTCGATTCTATTCTATTGTATTCTTTTCGATTCCATTCCGTTCAATTCGATTCTTTTCGATTCCATTCGATTGTTTTAGATTTGATTCCATTCTTTCGATTCTATTTGATATGATTCTTTTCGATTCGATTTGATACGATACTTTTTATTTTGATTCGAATCGATTCTCTTCGGTTCGATTCGTTTTGATTCTTTTCGATTCAATTCTATTCGAATTGTTTCGATTTGATTCGATTCGGTTCTTTTAGATTCTACTTGATTTGTTTCTTTTCGATTCGTTTTGATTCGATTCTTTTTGATTCATGTCGATTCGATTCGATTCTTTTGTTTCGATTCGATTCTTTTCAATTCGAATCTTTTCGTTACATGGAATTCGATTCTTTTCGATTTGATTCTTTATGATTTTTTCAACTCGATTCAATTCGATTCTTATTTTTATGATAGTCACAGAGAGAGTGAGAGAGGCAGAGACACAGGCAGAGGGAGAAGCAGGCTCCATGCCGCGGGAGCCCGATGTGGGATTCGATCCCGGGTCTCCAGGATCGCGCCCTGGGCCAAAGGCAGGCGCTAAACCGCTGCGCCACCCAGGGATCCCTCAGTTCGATTCTTCTTTATTCGAATCTATTCGATTCTTTTTGATTCGATTTGATTCTATTCGATTTTTTTCGATTTGATTCGATTAGTTCCTTCTTGATTCAATTCAATTCATTTCTTTTGATTCAATTCAATTCGATTCTTTTGGATTCGATTCAATTCTTTTGGATTCGATTCTTTTGGATTCGAGTCGAGTAGATTCTTTTCATTTCGATCGGATTCATTTCAATTCGATTCTTTTCGATTCGAATGTTTTCGAATCAATTCGATACTTTTTGATTCGATTCGATTCTTTTCGTGTCGATTTGATTCTTTTCGATTCTTTTCTATTTGTATTGATTCGATTCTTTGCATTTCGATTCGATTTGATTCAATTCGATTCTTTTCGATCAATTCAATTTGATTGTTTTCGATTTGATTCGATTCGATTCTTTTCTATTCTATTCAATTCGATTATTTTCCATTCGATGATGCAGTTTTCGATTCGAGTCGATACGATTCGATTCTTTTTGATTAGATACAATTCGATTCTTTTCGATTCGATTCGACTCGATTTCATTTTTTGATTCGATTCGACTAGAATTTAATCGACTGATTCAATTTGATTCTTTTCGGTTCGATTCTTTTCTATTCGATTTTTTTCTATTCAATTCGATTCTTTCAATTCAATTCGATTCGATTCGATTCGATTCTTTTCGTTTCAAATCGATTCGTTTCAATTCGAGTCTTTTCAATTCGATTCTTTGCGATTCGATTCGATGTGATATTTTTAATTCGATTCGAATCTTTACGATTCGATTCGATTCTTTTCAATTCGATTCTTTTCGATTCGATTCTTTTTGATTCGATTCATTTCGATTCGATTCGATTCTTTTCAATTCGATTTGATTCTTTTCCATTTGATCTGATTTGTTTCATTTCGATTCTTTTCGAATCAATTCGATTCTTTTCGATTCCATTAAATTTGATTCGATTCTTTTCAATTCGATTAGATTCTTTTCGATTTGATTCCATTCAGTTCGATTCTTTTCGATTCGATTGGATTCTTTTCGATTTGATTCAATTCTTTCGATTCGATTTGAGTTGATTCTTTTCGATTCGATTCAATACGATTCTTTTCATTTCGATTCTAATCGATTCTCTTCGATTCAATTCGTTTCGATTCTATTCGATTTTTTTCGATTCTATTCTATTCGATTCATTTTGAATCATTTCGATTTGATTCTGTTCGAGTGGTTTCTATTAGATTCTTTTCGATTTGATTCAATTCGATTCGAGTCTTTTTGATTCGAGTCTTTTCGACTCGATGCAATTCAATACGATTCTTTTAGATTCGATTCGATTCGATTGTTTTCGTTTCGATTCGACTTTTTTTGATTCGATTCTTTTCGATTCGATTGTTTTCAATTCGATTGATTCGATTCTTTTCAATTCTATGCTATTCAAAGCGATTCTTTTGTATTTGATTCGATTCGATGGTTTTCTTTTTGATTCGGTTCGATTCGTTTCTTTTCGATTCGATTCAATTCTTTTCGATTCGATTCTTTTCGATTCGAGTTGATTCTTTTCGATTCTATTCTATTCTATTCTTTTCTATTCCATTCGAATCGATTCGTTTTGATTGAATTCGATTCTTTTCGATTCGATTCAATTAGATTCTTTTCGATTGGATTCAATTTGTTTCGAGTCGAATCAATTTGATTCTTTTCGATTGGATTCCATTCGATTCTTTTCGATTTGATTCAATTCGATTCTTTTCGATTCTATTCATTTCGATGATTTTCGTTGAGATTAGAGTCTTTTCGATTTGATTTTTTTCGGTTCGAGTCGATTCATTTCGCTTATTTTGGTTAGGATCAATTCAATTCGATTCTTTTTGATTTGATTTGATTCTATTCGATGTCTTTCGATTCTATTCTATTGTATTCTTTTCGATTCCATTCCGTTCAATTCGATTCTTTTCGATTCCATTCGATTGTTTTAGATTTGATTCCATTCTTTCGATTCTATTTGATATGATTCTTTTCGATTCGATTTGATACGATACTTTTTATTTTGATTCGAATCGATTCTCTTCGGTTCGATTCGTTTTGATTCTTTTCGATTCAATTCTATTCGAATTGTTTCGATTTGATTCGATTCGGTTCTTTTAGATTCTACTTGATTTGTTTCTTTTCGATTCGTTTTGATTCGATTCTTTTTGATTCATGTCGATTCGATTCGATTCTTTTGTTTCGATTCGATTCTTTTCAATTCGAATCTTTTCGTTACATGGAATTCGATTCTTTTCGATTTGATTCTTTATGATTTTTTCAACTCGATTCAATTCGATTCTTATTTTTATGATAGTCACAGAGAGAGTGAGAGAGGCAGAGACACAGGCAGAGGGAGAAGCAGGCTCCATGCCGCGGGAGCCCGATGTGGGATTCGATCCCGGGTCTCCAGGATCGCGCCCTGGGCCAAAGGCAGGCGCTAAACCGCTGCGCCACCCAGGGATCCCTCAGTTCGATTCTTCTTTATTCGAATCTATTCGATTCTTTTTGATTCGATTTGATTCTATTCGATTTTTTTCGATTTGATTCGATTAGTTCCTTCTTGATTCAATTCAATTCATTTCTTTTGATTCAATTCAATTCGATTCTTTTGGATTCGATTCAATTCTTTTGGATTCGATTCTTTTGGATTCGAGTCGAGTAGATTCTTTTCATTTCGATCGGATTCATTTCAATTCGATTCTTTTCGATTCGAATGTTTTCGAATCAATTCGATACTTTTTGATTCGATTCGATTCTTTTCGTGTCGATTTGATTCTTTTCGATTCTTTTCTATTTGTATTGATTCGATTCTTTGCATTTCGATTCGATTTGATTCAATTCGATTCTTTTCGATCAATTCAATTTGATTGTTTTCGATTTGATTCGATTCGATTCTTTTCTATTCTATTCAATTCGATTATTTTCCATTCGATGATGCAGTTGGATTCTTTTCGATTCGAGTCGATACGATTCGATTCTTTTTGATTAGATACAATTCGATTCTTTTCGATTCGATTCGACTCGATTTCATTTTTTGATTCGATTCGACTAGAATTTAATCGACTGATTCAATTTGATTCTTTTCTTTTCGGTTCGATTCTTTTCTATTCGATTTTTTTCTATTCAATTCGATTCTTTCAATTCAATTCGATTCGATTCGATTCGATTCTTTTCGTTTCAAATCGATTCGTTTCAATTCGATTCTTTGCGATTCGATTCGATGTGATATTTTTAATTCGATTCGAATCTTTACGATTCGATTCGATTCTTTTCAATTCGATTCTTTTCGATTCGATTCTTTTTGATTCGATTCATTTCGTTTCGATTCGATTCTTTTCAATTCGATTTGATTCTTTTCCATTTGATCTGATTTGTTTCATTTCGATTCTTTTCGAATCAATTCGATTCTTTTCGATTCCATTAAATTTGATTCGATTCTTTTCAATTCGATTAGATTCTTTTCGATTTGATTCCATTCAGTTCGATTCTTTTCGATTCGATTGGATTCTTTTCGATTTGATTCAATTCTTTCGATTCGATTTGAGTTGATTCTTTTCGATTCGATTCAATACGATTCTTTTCATTTCGATTCTAATCGATTCTCTTCGATTCAATTCGTTTCGATTCTATTCGATTTTTTTCGATTCTATTCTATTCGATTCATTTTGAATCATTTCGATTTGATTCTGTTCGAGTGGTTTCTATTAGATTCTTTTCGATTTGATTCAATTCGATTCGAGTCTTTTTGATTCGAGTCTTTTCGACTCGATGCAATTCAATACGATTCTTTTAGATTCGATTCGATTCGATTGTTTTCGTTTCGATTCGACTTTTTTTGATTCGATTCTTTTCGATTCGATTGTTTTCAATTCGATTGATTCGATTCTTTTCAATTCTATGCTATTCAAAGCGATTCTTTTGTATTTGATTCGATTCGATTGTTTTCTTTTTGATTCGGTTCGATTCGTTTCTTTTCGATTCGATTCAATTCTTTTCGATTCGATTCTTTTCGATTCGAGTTGATTCTTTTCGATTCTATTCTATTCTATTCTTTTCTATTCCATTCGAATCGATTCGTTTTGATTGAATTCGATTCTTTTCGATTCGATTCAATTAGATTCTTTTCGATTGGATTCAATTTGTTTCGAGTCGAATCAATTTGATTCTTTTCGATTGGATTCCATTCGATTCTTTTCGATTTGATTCAATTCGATTCTTTTCGATTCTATTCATTTCGATGATTTTCGTTGAGATTAGAGTCTTTTCGATTTGATTTTTTTCGGTTCGAGTCGATTCATTTCGCTTATTTTGGTTAGGATCAATTCAATTCGATTCTTTTTGATTTGATTTGATTCTATTCGATGTCTTTCGATTCTATTCTATTGTATTCTTTTCGATTCCATTCCGTTCAATTCGATTCTTTTCGATTCCATTCGATTGTTTTAGATTTGATTCCATTCTTTCTATTCTATTTGATATGATTCTTTTCGATTCGATTTGATACGATACTTTTTATTTTGATTCGAATCGATTCTCTTCGGTTCGATTCGTTTTGATTCTTTTCGATTCAATTCTATTCGAATTGTTTCGATTTGATTCGATTCGGTTCTTTTAGATTCTACTTGATTTGTTTCTTTTCGATTCGTTTTGATTCGATTCTTTTTGATTCATGTCGATTCGATTCGATTCTTTTGTTTCCATTCGATTCTTTTCAATTCGAATCTTTTCGTTACATGGAATTCGATTCTTTTCGATTTGATTCTTTATGATTTTTTCAACTCGATTCAATTCGATTCTTATTTTTATGATAGTCACAGAGAGAGTGAGAGAGGCAGAGACACAGGCAGAGGGAGAAGCAGGCTCCATGCCGCGGGAGCCCGATGTGGGATTCGATCCCGGGTCTCCAGGATCGCGCCCTGGGCCAAAGGCAGGCGCTAAACCGCTGCGCCACCCAGGGATCCCTCAGTTCGATTCTTCTTTATTCGAATCTATTCGATTCTTTTTGATTCGATTTGATTCTATTCGATTTTTTTCGATTTGATTCGATTAGTTCCTTCTTGATTCAATTCAATTCATTTCTTTTGATTCAATTCAATTCGATTCTTTTGGATTCGATTCAATTCTTTTGGATTCGATTCTTTTGGATTCGAGTCGAGTAGATTCTTTTCATTTCGATCGGATTCATTTCAATTCGATTCTTTTCGATTCGAATGTTTTCGAATCAATTCGATACTTTTTGATTCGATTCGATTCTTTTCGTGTCGATTTGATTCTTTTCGATTCTTTTCTATTTGTATTGATTCGATTCTTTGCATTTCGATTCGATTTGATTCAATTCGATTCTTTTCGATCAATTCAATTTGATTGTTTTCGATTTGATTCGATTCGATTCTTTTCTATTCTATTCAATTCGATTATTTTCCATTCGATGATGCAGTTGGATTCTTTTCGATTCGAGTCGATACGATTCGATTCTTTTTGATTAGATACAATTCGATTCTTTTCGATTCGATTCGACTCGATTTCATTTTTTGATTCGATTCGACTAGAATTTAATCGACTGATTCAATTTGATTCTTTTCTTTTCGGTTCGATTCTTTTCTATTCGATTTTTTTCTATTCAATTCGATTCTTTCAATTCAATTCGATTCGATTCGATTCGATTCGATTCTTTTCGTTTCAAATCGATTCGTTTCAATTCGAGTCTTTTCAATTCGATTCTTTGCGATTCGATTCGATGTGATATTTTTAATTCGATTCGAATCTTTACGATTCGATTCGATTCTTTTCAATTCGATTCTTTTCGATTCGATTCTTTTTGATTCGATTCATTTCGATTCGATTCGATTCTTTTCAATTCGATTTGATTCTTTTCCATTTGATCTGATTTGTTTCATTTCGATTCTTTTCGAATCAATTCGATTCTTTTCGATTCCATTAAATTTGATTCGATTCTTTTCAATTCGATTAGATTCTTTTCGATTTGATTCCATTCAGTTCGATTCTTTTCGATTCGATTGGATTCTTTTCGATTTGATTCAATTCTTTCGATTCGATTTGAGTTGATTCTTTTCGATTCGATTCAATACGATTCTTTTCATTTCGATTCTAATCGATTCTCTTCGATTCAATTCGTTTCGATTCTATTCGATTTTTTTCGATTCTATTCTATTTGATTCATTTTGAATCATTTCGATTTGATTCTGTTCGAGTGGTTTCTATTAGATTCTTTTCGATTTGATTCAATTCGATTCGAGTCTTTTTGATTCGAGTCTTTTCGACTCGATGCAATTCAATACGATTCTTTTAGATTCGATTCGATTCGATTGTTTTCGTTTCGATTCGACTTTTTTTGATTCGATTCTTTTCGATTCGATTGTTTTCAATTCGATTGATTCGATTCTTTTCAATTCTATGCTATTCAAAGCGATTCTTTTGTATTTGATTCGATTCGATGGTTTTCTTTTTGATTCGGTTCGATTCGTTTCTTTTCGATTCGATTCAATTCTTTTCGATTCGATTCTTTTCGATTCGAGTTGATTCTTTTCGATTCTATTCTATTCTATTCTTTTCTATTCCATTCGAATCGATTCGTTTTGATTGAATTCGATTCTTTTCGATTCGATTCAATTAGATTCTTTTCGATTGGATTCAATTTGTTTCGAGTCGAATCAATTTGATTCTTTTCGATTGGATTCCATTCGATTCTTTTCGATTTGATTCAATTCGATTCTTTTCGATTCTATTCATTTCGATGATTTTCGTTGAGATTAGAGTCTTTTCGATTTGATTTTCATTTCGATCGGATTCATTTCAATTCGATTCTTTTCGATTCGAATGTTTTCGAATCAATTCGATACTTTTTGATTCGATTCGATTCTTTTCGTGTCGATTTGATTCTTTTCGATTCTTTTCTATTTGTATTGATTCGATTCTTTGCATTTCGATTCGATTTGATTCAATTCGATTCTTTTCGATCAATTCAATTTGATTGTTTTCGATTTGATTCGATTCGATTCTTTTCTATTCTATTCAATTCGATTATTTTCCATTCGATGATGCAGTTGGATTCTTTTCGATTCGAGTCGATACGATTCGATTCTTTTTGATTAGATACAATTCGATTCTTTTCGATTCGATTCGACTCGATTTCATTTTTTGATTCGATTCGACTAGAATTTAATCGACTGATTCAATTTGATTCTTTTCTTTTCGGTTCGATTCTTTTCTATTCGATTTTTTTCTATTCAATTCGATTCTTTCAATTCAATTCGATTCGATTCGATTCGATTCTTTTCGTTTCAAATCGATTCGTTTCAATTCGAGTCTTTTCAATTCGATTCTTTGCGATTCGATTCGATGTGATATTTTTAATTCGATTCGAATCTTTACGATTCGATTCGATTCTTTTCAATTCGATTCTTTTCGATTCGATTCTTTTTGATTCGATTCATTTCGATTCGATTCGATTCTTTTCAATTCGATTTGATTCTTTTCCATTTGATCTGATTTGTTTCATTTCGATTCTTTTCGAATCAATTCGATTCTTTTCGATTCCATTAAATTTGATTCGATTCTTTTCAATTCGATTTGATTCTTTTCGATTTGATTCCATTCAGTTCGATTCTTTTCGATTCGATTGGATTCTTTTCGATTTGATTCAATTCTTTCGATTCGATTTGAGTTGATTCTTTTCGATTCGATTCAATACGATTCTTTTCATTTCGATTCTAATCGATTCTCTTCGATTCAATTCGTTTCGATTCTATTCGATTTTTTTCGATTCTATTCTATTCGATTCATTTTGAATCATTTCGATTTGATTCTGTTCGAGTGGTTTCTATTAGATTCTTTTCGATTTGATTCAATTCGATTCGAGTCTTTTTGATTCGAGTCTTTTCGACTCGATGCAATTCAATACGATTCTTTTAGATTCGATTCGATTCGATTGTTTTCGTTTCGATTCGACTTTTTTTGATTCGATTCTTTTCGATTCGATTGTTTTCAATTCGATTGATTCGATTCTTTTCAATTCTATGCTATTCAAAGCGATTCTTTTGTATTTGATTCGATTCGATGGTTTTCTTTTTGATTCGGTTCGATTCGTTTCTTTTCGATTCGATTCAATTCTTTTCGATTCGATTCTTTTCGATTCGAGTTGATTCTTTTCGATTCTATTCTATTCTATTCTTTTCTATTCCATTCGAATCGATTCGTTTTGATTGAATTCGATTCTTTTCGATTCGATTCAATTAGATTCTTTTCGATTGGATTCAATTTGTTTCGAGTCGAATCAATTTGATTCTTTTCGATTGGATTCCATTCGATTCTTTTCGATTTGATTCAATTCGATTCTTTTCGATTCTATTCATTTCGATGATTTTCGTTGAGATTAGAGTCTTTTCGATTTGATTTTTTTCGGTTCGAGTCGATTCATTTCGCTTATTTTGGTTAGGATCAATTCAATTCGATTCTTTTTGATTTGATTTGATTCTATTCGATGTCTTTCGATTCTATTCTATTGTATTCTTTTCGATTCCATTCCGTTCAATTCGATTCTTTTCGATTCCATTCGATTGTTTTAGATTTGATTCCATTCTTTCGATTCTATTTGATATGATTCTTTTCGATTCGATTTGATACGATACTTTTTATTTTGATTCGAATCGATTCTCTTCGGTTCGATTCGTTTTGATTCTTTTCGATTCAATTCTATTCGAATTGTTTCGATTTGATTCGATTCGGTTCTTTTAGATTCTACTTGATTTGTTTCTTTTCGATTCGTTTTGATTCGATTCTTTTTGATTCATGTCGATTCGATTCGATTCTTTTGTTTCGATTCGATTCTTTTCAATTCGAATCTTTTCGTTACATGGAATTCGATTCTTTTCGATTTGATTCTTTATGATTTTTTCAACTCGATTCAATTCGATTCTTATTTTTATGATAGTCACAGAGAGAGTGAGAGAGGCAGAGACACAGGCAGAGGGAGAAGCAGGCTCCATGCCGCGGGAGCCCGATGTGGGATTCGATCCCGGGTCTCCAGGATCGCGCCCTGGGCCAAAGGCAGGCGCTAAACCGCTGCGCCACCCAGGGATCCCTCAGTTCGATTCTTCTTTATTCGAATCTATTCGATTCTTTTTGATTCGATTTGATTCTATTCGATTTTTTTCGATTTGATTCGATTAGTTCCTTCTTGATTCAATTCAATTCATTTCTTTTGATTCAATTCAATTCGATTCTTTTGGATTCGATTCAATTCTTTTGGATTCGATTCTTTTGGATTCGAGTCGAGTAGATTCTTTTCATTTCGATCGGATTCATTTCAATTCGATTCTTTTCGATTCGAATGTTTTCGAATCAATTCGATACTTTTTGATTCGATTCGATTCTTTTCGTGTCGATTTGATTCTTTTCGATTCTTTTCTATTTGTATTGATTCGATTCTTTGCATTTCGATTCGATTTGATTCAATTCGATTCTTTTCGATCAATTCAATTTGATTGTTTTCGATTTGATTCGATTCGATTCTTTTCTATTCTATTCAATTCGATTATTTTCCATTCGATGATGCAGTTGGATTCTTTTCGATTCGAGTCGATACGATTCGATTCTTTTTGATTAGATACAATTCGATTCTTTTCGATTCGATTCGACTCGATTTCATTTTTTGATTCGATTCGACTAGAATTTAATCGACTGATTCAATTTGATTCTTTTCTTTTCGGTTCGATTCTTTTCTATTCGATTTTTTTCTATTCAATTCGATTCTTTCAATTCAATTCGATTCGATTCGATTCGATTCGATTCTTTTCGTTTCAAATCGATTCGTTTCAATTCGAGTCTTTTCAATTCGATTCTTTGCGATTCGATTCGATGTGATATTTTTAATTCGATTCGAATCTTTACGATTCGATTCGATTCTTTTCAATTCGATTCTTTTCGATTCGATTCTTTTTGATTCGATTCATTTCGATTCGATTCGATTCTTTTCAATTCGATTTGATTCTTTTCCTTTTGATCTGATTTGTTTCATTTCGATTCTTTTCGAATCAATTCGATTCTTTTCGATTCCATTAAATTTGATTCGATTCTTTTCAATTCGATTAGATTCTTTTCGATTTGATTCCATTCAGTTCGATTCTTTTCGATTCGATTGGATTCTTTTCGATTTGATTCAATTCTTTCGATTCGATTTGAGTTGATTCTTTTCGATTCGATTCAATACGATTCTTTTCATTTCGATTCTAATCGATTCTCTTCGATTCAATTCGTTTCGATTCTATTCGATTTTTTTCGATTCTATTCTATTCGATTCATTTTGAATCATTTCGATTTGATTCTGTTCGAGTGGTTTCTATTAGATTCTTTTCGATTTGATTCAATTCGATTCGAGTCTTTTTGATTCGAGTCTTTTCGACTCGATGCAATTCAATACGATTCTTTTAGATTCGATTCGATTCGATTGTTTTCGTTTCGATTCGACTTTTTTTGATTCGATTCTTTTCGATTCGATTGTTTTCAATTCGATTGATTCGATTCTTTTCAATTCTATGCTATTCAAAGCGATTCTTTTGTATTTGATTCGATTCGATGGTTTTCTTTTTGATTCGGTTCGATTCGTTTCTTTTCGATTCGATTCAATTCTTTTCGATTCGATTCTTTTCGATTCGAGTTGATTCTTTTCGATTCTATTCTATTCTATTCTTTTCTATTCCATTCGAATCGATTCGTTTTGATTGAATTCGATTCTTTTCGATTCGATTCAATTAGATTCTTTTCGATTGGATTCAATTTGTTTCGAGTCGAATCAATTTGATTCTTTTCGATTGGATTCCATTCGATTCTTTTCGATTTGATTCAATTCGATTCTTTTCGATTCTATTCATTTCGATGATTTTCGTTGAGATTAGAGTCTTTTCGATTTGATTTTTTTCGGTTCGAGTCGATTCATTTCGCTTATTTTGGTTAGGATCAATTCAATTCGATTCTTTTTGATTTGATTTGATTCTATTCGATGTCTTTCGATTCTATTCTATTGTATTCTTTTCGATTCCATTCCGTTCAATTCGATTCTTTTCGATTCCATTCGATTGTTTTAGATTTGATTCCATTCTTTCGATTCTATTTGATATGATTCTTTTCGATTCGATTTGATACGATACTTTTTATTTTGATTCGAATCGATTCTCTTCGGTTCGATTCGTTTTGATTCTTTTCGATTCAATTCTATTCGAATTGTTTCGATTTGATTCGATTCGGTTCTTTTAGATTCTACTTGATTTGTTTCTTTTCGATTCGTTTTGATTCGATTCTTTTTGATTCATGTCGATTCGATTCGATTCTTTTGTTTCGATTCGATTCTTTTCAATTCGAATCTTTTCGTTACATGGAATTCGATTCTTTTCGATTTGATTCTTTATGATTTTTTCAACTCGATTCAATTCGATTCTTATTTTTATGATAGTCACAGAGAGAGTGAGAGAGGCAGAGACACAGGCAGAGGGAGAAGCAGGCTCCATGCCGCGGGAGCCCGATGTGGGATTCGATCCCGGGTCTCCAGGATCGCGCCCTGGGCCAAAGGCAGGCGCTAAACCGCTGCGCCACCCAGGGATCCCTCAGTTCGATTCTTCTTTATTCGAATCTATTCGATTCTTTTTGATTCGATTTGATTCTATTCGATTTTTTTCGATTTGATTCGATTAGTTCCTTCTTGATTCAATTCAATTCATTTCTTTTGATTCAATTCAATTCGATTCTTTTGGATTCGATTCAATTCTTTTGGATTCGATTCTTTTGGATTCGAGTCGAGTAGATTCTTTTCATTTCGATCGGATTCATTTCAATTCGATTCTTTTCGATTCGAATGTTTTCGAATCAATTCGATACTTTTTGATTCGATTCGATTCTTTTCGTGTCGATTTGATTCTTTTCGATTCTTTTCTATTTGTATTGATTCGATTCTTTGCATTTCGATTCGATTTGATTCAATTCGATTCTTTTCGATCAATTCAATTTGATTGTTTTCGATTTGATTCGATTCGATTCTTTTCTATTCTATTCAATTCGATTATTTTCCATTCGATGATGCAGTTGGATTCTTTTCGATTCGAGTCGATACGATTCGATTCTTTTTGATTAGATACAATTCGATTCTTTTCGATTCGATTCGACTCGATTTCATTTTTTGATTCGATTCGACTAGAATTTAATCGACTGATTCAATTTGATTCTTTTCTTTTCGGTTCGATTCTTTTCTATTCGATTTTTTTCTATTCAATTCGATTCTTTCAATTCAATTCGATTCGATTCGATTCGATTCGATTCTTTTCGTTTCAAATCGATTCGTTTCAATTCGAGTCTTTTCAATTCGATTCTTTGCGATTCGATTCGATGTGATATTTTTAATTCGATTCGAATCTTTACGATTCGATTCGATTCTTTTCAATTCGATTCTTTTCGATTCGATTCTTTTTGATTCGATTCATTTCGATTCGATTCGATTCTTTTCAATTCGATTTGATGCTTTTCCATTTGATCTGATTTGTTTCATTTCGATTCTTTTCGAATCAATTCGATTCTTTTCGATTCCATTAAATTTGATTCGATTCTTTTCAATTCGATTAGATTCTTTTCGATTTGATTCCATTCAGTTCGATTCTTTTCGATTCGATTGGATTCTTTTCGATTTGATTCAATTCTTTCGATTCGATTTGAGTTGATTCTTTTCGATTCGATTCAATACGATTCTTTTCATTTCGATTCTAATCGATTCTCTTCGATTCAATTCGTTTCGATTCTATTCGATTTTTTTCGATTCTATTCTATTCGATTCATTTGAATCATTTCGATTTGATTCTGTTCGAGTGGTTTCTATTAGATTCTTTTCGATTTGATTCAATTCGATTCGAGTCTTTTTGATTCGAGTCTTTTCGACTCGATGCAATTCAATACGATTCTTTTAGATTCGATTCGATTCGATTGTTTTCGTTTCGATTCGACTTTTTTTGATTCGATTCTTTTCGATTCGATTGTTTTCAATTCGATTGATTCGATTCTTTTCAATTCTATGCTATTCAAAGCGATTCTTTTGTATTTGATTCGATTCGATGGTTTTCTTTTTGATTCGGTTCGATTCGTTTCTTTTCGATTCGATTCAATTCTTTTCGATTCGATTCTTTTCGATTCGAGTTGATTCTTTTCGATTCTATTCTATTCTATTCTTTTCTATTCCATTCGAATCGATTCGTTTTGATTGAATTCGATTCTTTTCGATTCGATTCAATTAGATTCTTTTCGATTGGATTCAATTTGTTTCGAGTCGAATCAATTTGATTCTTTTCGATTGGATTCCATTCGATTCTTTTCGATTTGATTCAATTCGATTCTTTTCGATTCTATTCATTTCGATGATTTTCGTTGAGATTAGAGTCTTTTCGATTTGATTTTTTTCGGTTCGAGTCGATTCATTTCGCTTATTTTGGTTAGGATCAATTCAATTCGATTCTTTTTGATTTGATTTGATTCTATTCGATGTCTTTCGATTCTATTCTATTGTATTCTTTTCGATTCCATTCCGTTCAATTCGATTCTTTTCGATTCCATTCGATTGTTTTAGATTTGATTCCATTCTTTCGATTCTATTTGATATGATTCTTTTCGATTCGGTTTGATACGATACTTTTTATTTTGATTCGAATCGATTCTCTTCGGTTCGATTCGTTTTGATTCTTTTCGATTCAATTCTATTCGAATTGTTTCGATTTGATTCGATTCGGTTCTTTTAGATTCTACTTGATTTGTTTCTTTTCGATTCGTTTTGATTCGATTCTTTTTGATTCATGTCGATTCGATTCTTTTGTTTCGATTCGATTCTTTTCAATTCGAATCTTTTCGTTACATGGAACTCGATTCTTTTCGATTTGATTCTTTATGATTTTTTCAACTCGATTCAATTCGATTCTTTTTTTTATGATAGTCACAGAGAGAGTGAGAGAGGCAGAGACACAGGCAGAGGGAGAAGCAGGCTCCATGCCGCGGGAGCCCGATGTGGGATTCGATCCCGGGTCTCCAGGATCGCGCCCTGGGCCAAAGGCAGGCGCTAAACCGCTGCGCCACCCAGGGATCCCTCAGTTCGATTCTTCTTTATTCGAATCTATTCGATTCTTTTTGATTCGATTTGATTCTATTCGATTTTTTTCGATTTGATTCGATTAGTTCCTTCTTGATTCAATTCAATTCATTTCTTTTGATTCAATTCAATTCGATTCTTTTGGATTCGATTCAATTCTTTTGGATTCGATTCTTTTGGATTCGAGTCGAGTAGATTCTTTTCATTTCGATCGGATTCATTTCAATTTGATTCTTTTCGATTCGAATGTTTTCGAATCAATTCGATACTTTTTGATTCGATTCGATTCTTTTCGTGTCGATTTGATTCTTTTCGATTCTTTTCTATTTGTATTGATTCGATTCTTTGCATTTCGATTCGATTTGATTCAATTCGATTCTTTTCGATCAATTCAATTTGATTGTTTTCGATTTGATTCGATTCGATTCTTTTCTATTCTATTCAATTCGATTATTTTCCATTCGATGATGCAGTTGGATTCTTTTCGATTCGAGTCGATACGATTCGATTCTTTTTGATTAGATACAATTCGATTCTTTTCGATTCGATTCGACTCGATTTCATTTTTTGATTCGATTCGACTAGAATTTAATCGACTGATTCAATTTGATTCTTTTCTTTTCGGTTCGATTCTTTTCTATTCGATTTTTTTCTATTCAATTCGATTCTTTCAATTCAATTCGATTCGATTCGATTCGATTCGATTCTTTTCGTTTCAAATCGATTCGTTTCAATTCGAGTCTTTTCAATTCGATTCTTTGCGATTCGATTCGATGTGATATTTTTAATTCGATTCGAATCTTTACGATTCGATTCGATTCTTTTCAATTCGATTCTTTTCGATTCGATTCTTTTTGATTCGATTCATTTCGTTTCGATTCGATTCTTTTCAATTCGATTTGATTCTTTTCCATTTGATCTGATTTGTTTCATTTCGATTCTTTTCGAATCAATTCGATTCTTTTCGATTCCATTAAATTTGATTCGATTCTTTTCAATTCGATTAGATTCTTTTCGATTTGATTCCATTCAGTTCGATTCTTTTCGATTCGATTGGATTCTTTTCGATTTGATTCAATTCTTTCGATTCGATTTGAGTTGATTCTTTTCGATTCGATTCAATACGATTCTTTTCATTTCGATTCTAATCGATTCTCTTCGATTCAATTCGTTTCGATTCTATTCGATTTTTTTCGATTCTATTCTATTCGATTCATTTTGAATCATTTCGATTTGATTCTGTTCGAGTGGTTTCTATTAGATTCTTTTCGATTTGATTCAATTCGATTCGAGTCTTTTTGATTCGAGTCTTTTCGACTCGATGCAATTCAATACGATTCTTTTAGATTCGATTCGATTCGATTGTTTTCGTTTCGATTCGACTTTTTTTGATTCGATTCTTTTCGATTCGATTGTTTTCAATTCGATTGATTCGATTCTTTTCAATTCTATGCTATTCAAAGCGATTCTTTTGTATTTGATTCGATTCGATGGTTTTCTTTTTGATTCGGTTCGATTCGTTTCTTTTCGATTCGATTCAATTCTTTTCGATTCGATTCTTTTCGATTCGAGTTGATTCTTTTCGATTCTATTCTATTCTATTCTTTTCTATTCCATTCGAATCGATTCGTTTTGATTGAATTCGATTCTTTTCGATTCGATTCGATTCAATTAGATTCTTTTCGATTGGATTCAATTTGTTTCGAGTCGAATCAATTTGATTCTTTTCGATTGGATTCCATTCGATTCTTTTCGATTTGATTCAATTCGATTCTTTTCGATTCTATTCATTTCGATGATTTTCGTTGAGATTATAGTCTTTTCGTTTTGATTTTTTTCGGTTCGAGTCGATTCATTTCGCTTATTTTGGTTAGGATCAATTCAATTCGATTCTTTTTGATTTGATTTGATTCTATTCGATGTCTTTCGATTCTATTCTATTGTATTCTTTTCGATTCCATTCCGTTCAATTCGATTCTTTTCGATTCCATTCGATTGTTTTAGATTTGATTCCATTCTTTCGATTCTATTTGATATGATTCTTTTCGATTCGATTTGATACGATACTTTTTATTTTGATTCGAATCGATTCTCTTCGGTTCGATTCGTTTTGATTCTTTTCGATTCAATTCTATTCGAATTGTTTCGATTTGATTCGATTCGGTTCTTTTAGATTCTACTTGATTTGTTTCTTTTCGATTCGTTTTGATTCGATTCTTTTTGATTCATGTCGATTCGATTCGATTCTTTTGTTTCGATTCGATTCTTTTCAATTCGAATCTTTTCGTTACATGGAATTCGATTCTTTTCGATTTGATTCTTTATGATTTTTTCAACTCGATTCAATTCGATTCTTATTTTTATGATAGTCACAGAGAGAGTGAGAGAGGCAGAGACACAGGCAGAGGGAGAAGCAGGCTCCATGCCGCGGGAGCCCGATGTGGGATTCGATCCCGGGTCTCCAGGATCGCGCCCTGGGCCAAAGGCAGGCGCTAAACCGCTGCGCCACCCAGGGATCCCTCAGTTCGATTCTTCTTTATTCGAATCTATTCGATTCTTTTTGATTCGATTTGATTCTATTCGATTTTTTTCGATTTGATTCGATTAGTTCCTTCTTGATTCAATTCAATTCATTTCTTTTGATTCAATTCAATTCGATTCTTTTGGATTCGATTCAATTCTTTTGGATTCGATTCTTTTGGATTCGAGTCGAGTAGATTCTTTTCATTTCGATCGGATTCATTTCAATTCGATTCTTTTCGATTCGAATGTTTTCGAATCAATTCGATACTTTTTGATTCGATTCGATTCTTTTCGTGTCGATTTGATTCTTTTCGATTCTTTTCTATTTGTATTGATTCGATTCTTTGCATTTCGATTCGATTTGATTCAATTCGATTCTTTTCGATCAATTCAATTTGATTGTTTTCGATTTGATTCGATTCGATTCTTTTCTATTCTATTCAATTCGATTATTTTCCATTCGATGATGCAGTTGGATTCTTTTCGATTCGAGTCGATACGATTCGATTCTTTTTGATTAGATACAATTCGATTCTTTTCGATTCGATTCGACTCGATTTCATTTTTTGATTCGATTCGACTAGAATTTAATCGACTGATTCAATTTGATTCTTTTCTTTTCGGTTCGATTCTTTTCTATTCGATTTTTTTCTATTCAATTCGATTCTTTCAATTCAATTCGATTCGATTCGATTTGATTCTTTTCGTTTCAAATCGATTCGTTTCAATTCGAGTCTTTTCAATTCGATTCTTTGCGATTCGATTCGATGTGATATTTTTAATTCGATTCGAATCTTTACGATTCGATTCGATTCTTTTCAATTCGATTCTTTTCGATTCGATTCTTTTTGATTCGATTCATTTCGATTCGATTCGATTCTTTTCAATTCGATTTGATTCTTTTCCATTTGATCTGATTTGTTTCATTTCGATTCTTTTCGAATCAATTCGATTCTTTTCGATTCCATTAAATTTGATTCGATTCTTTTCAATTCGATTTGATTCTTTTCGATTTGATTCCATTCAGTTCGATTCTTTTCGATTCGATTGGATTCTTTTCGATTTGATTCAATTCTTTCGATTCGATTTGAGTTGATTCTTTTCGATTCGATTCAATACGATTCTTTTCATTTCGATTCTAATCGATTCTCTTCGATTCAATTCGTTTCGATTCTATTCGATTTTTTTCGATTCTATTCTATTCGATTCATTTTGAATCATTTCGATTTGATTCTGTTCGAGTGGTTTCTATTAGATTCTTTTCGATTTGATTCAATTCGATTCGAGTCTTTTTGATTCGAGTCTTTTCGACTCGATGCAATTCAATACGATTCTTTTAGATTCGATTCGATTCGATTGTTTTCGTTTCGATTCGACTTTTTTTGATTCGATTCTTTTCGATTCGATTGTTTTCAATTCGATTGATTCGATTCTTTTCAATTCTATGCTATTCAAAGCGATTCTTTTGTATTTGATTCGATTCGATGGTTTTCTTTTTGATTCGGTTCGATTCGTTTCTTTTCGATTCGATTCAATTCTTTTCGATTCGATTATTTTCGATTCGAGTTGATTCTTTTCGATTCTATTCTATTCTATTCTTTTCTATTCCATTCGAATCGATTCGTTTTGATTGAATTCGATTCTTTTCGATTCGATTCGATTCAATTAGATTCTTTTCGATTGGATTCAATTTGTTTCGAGTCGAATCAATTTGATTCTTTTCGATTGGATTCCATTCGATTCTTTTCGATTTGATTCAATTCGATTCTTTTCGATTCTATTCATTTCGATGATTTTCGTTGAGATTAGAGTCTTTTCGATTTGATTTTTTTCGGTTCGAGTCGATTCATTTCGCTTATTTTGGTTAGGATCAATTCAATTCGATTCTTTTTGATTTGATTTGATTCTATTCGATGTCTTTCGATTCTATTCTATTGTATTCTTTTCGATTCCATTCCGTTCAATTCGATTCTTTTCGATTCCATTCGATTGTTTTAGATTTGATTCCATTCTTTCGATTCTATTTGATATGATTCTTTTCGATTCGATTTGATACGATACTTTTTATTTTGATTCGAATCGATTCTCTTCGGTTCGATTCGTTTTGATTCTTTTCGATTCAATTCTATTCGAATTGTTTCGATTTGATTCGATTCGGTTCTTTTAGATTCTACTTGATTTGTTTCTTTTCGATTCGTTTTGATTCGATTCTTTTTGATTCATGTCGATTCGATTCGATTCTTTTGTTTCGATTCGATTCTTTTCATTTCGAATCTTTTCGTTACATGGAATTCGATTCTTTTCGATTTGATTCTTTATGATTTTTTCAACTCGATTCAATTCGATTCTTATTTTTATGATAGTCACAGAGAGAGTGAGAGAGGCAGAGACACAGGCAGAGGGAGAAGCAGGCTCCATGCAGCGGGAGCCCGATGTGGGATTCGATCCCGGGTCTCCAGGATCGCGCCCTGGGCCAAAGGCAGGCGCTAAACCGCTGCGCCACCCAGGGATCCCTCAGTTCGATTCTTCTTTATTCGAATCTATTCGATTCTTTTTGATTCGATTTGATTCTATTCGATTTTTTTCGATTTGATTCGATTAGTTCCTTCTTGATTCAATTCAATTCATTTCTTTTGATTCAATTCAATTCGATTCTTTTGGATTCGATTCAATTCTTTTGGATTCGATTCTTTTGGATTCGAGTCGAGTAGATTCTTTTCATTTCGATCGGATTCATTTCAATTCGATTCTTTTCGATTCGAATGTTTTCGAATCAATTCGATACTTTTTGATTCGATTCGATTCTTTTCGTGTCGATTTGATTCTTTTCGATTCTTTTCTATTTGTATTGATTCGATTCTTTGCATTTCGATTCGATTTGATTCAATTCGATTCTTTTCGATCAATTCAATTTGATTGTTTTCGATTTGATTCGATTCGATTCTTTTCTATTCTATTCAATTCGATTATTTTCCATTCGATGATGCAGTTGGATTCTTTTCGATTCGAGTCGATACGATTCGATTCTTTTTGATTAGATACAATTCGATTCTTTTCGATTCGATTCGACTCGATTTCATTTTTTGATTCGATTCGACTAGAATTTAATCGACTGATTCAATTTGATTCTTTTCTTTTCGGTTCGATTCTTTTCTATTCGATTTTTTCTATTCAATTCGATTCTTTCAATTCAATTCGATTCGATTCGATTCGATTCTTTTCGTTTCAAATCGATTCGTTTCAATTCGAGTCTTTTCAATTCGATTCTTTGCGATTCGATTCGATGTGATATTTTTAATTCGATTCGAATCTTTACGATTCGATTCGATTCTTTTCAATTCGATTCTTTTCGATTCGATTCTTTTTGATTCGATTCATTTCGATTCGATTCGATTCTTTTCAATTCGATTTGATTCTTTTCCATTTGATCTGATTTGTTTCATTTCGATTCTTTTCGAATCAATTCGATTCTTTTCGATTCCATTAAATTTGATTCGATTCTTTTCAATTCGATTAGATTCTTTTCGATTTGATTCCATTCAGTTCGATTCTTTTCGATTCGATTGGATTCTTTTCGATTTGATTCAATTCTTTCGATTCGATTTGAGTTGATTCTTTTCGATTCGATTCAATACGATTCTTTTCATTTCGATTCTAATCGATTCTCTTCGATTCAATTCGTTTCGATTCTATTCGATTTTTTTCGATTCTATTCTATTCGATTCATTTTGAATCATTTCGATTTGATTCTGTTCGAGTGGTTTCTATTAGATTCTTTTCGATTTGATTCAATTCGATTCGAGTCTTTTTGATTCGAGTCTTTTCGACTCGATGCAATTCAATACGATTCTTTTAGATTCGATTCGATTCGATTGTTTTCGTTTCGATTCGACTTTTTTTGATTCGATTCTTTTCGATTCGATTGTTTTCAATTCGATTGATTCGATTCTTTTCAATTCTATGCTATTCAAAGCGATTCTTTTGTATTTGATTCGATTCGATGGTTTTCTTTTTGATTCGGTTCGATTCGTTTCTTTTCGATTCGATTCAATTCTTTTCGATTCGATTCTTTTCGATTCGAGTTGATTCTTTTCGATTCTATTCTATTCTATTCTTTTCTATTCCATTCGAATCGATTCGTTTTGATTGAATTCGATTCTTTTCGATTCGATTCGATTCAATTAGATTCTTTTCGATTGGATTCAATTTGTTTCGAGTCGAATCAATTTGATTCTTTTCGATTGGATTCCATTCGATTCTTTTCGATTTGATTCAATTCGATTCTTTTCGATTCTATTCATTTCGATGATTTTCGTTGAGATTAGAGTCTTTTCGATTTGATATTTTTCGGTTCGAGTCGATTCATTTCGCTTATTTTGGTTAGGATCAATTCAATTCGATTCTTTTTGATTTGATTTGATTCTATTCGATGTCTTTCGATTCTATTCTATTGTATTCTTTTCGATTCCATTCCGTTCAATTCGATTCTTTTCGATTCCATTCGATTGTTTTAGATTTGATTCCATTCTTTCGATTCTATTTGATATGATTCTTTTCGATTCGATTTGATACGATACTTTTTATTTTGATTCGAATCGATTCTCTTCGGTTCGATTCGTTTTGATTCTTTTCGATTCAATTCTATTCGAATTGTTTCGATTTGATTCGATTCGGTTCTTTTAGATTCTACTTGATTTGTTTCTTTTCGATTCGTTTTGATTCGATTCTTTTTGATTCATGTCGATTCGATTCTTTTGTTTCGATTCGATTCTTTTCAATTCGAATCTTTTCGTTACATGGAACTCGATTCTTTTCGATTTGATTCTTTATGATTTTTTCAACTCGATTCAATTCGATTCTTTTTTTTATGATAGTCACAGAGAGAGTGAGAGAGGCAGAGACACAGGCAGAGGGAGAAGCAGGCTCCATGCCGCGGGAGCCCGATGTGGGATTCGATCCCGGGTCTCCAGGATCGCGCCCTGGGCCAAAGGCAGGCGCTAAACCGCTGCGCCACCCAGGGATCCCTCAGTTCGATTCTTCTTTATTCGAATCTATTCGATTCTTTTTGATTCGATTTGATTCTATTCGATTTTTTTCGATTTGATTCGATTAGTTCCTTCTTGATTCAATTCAATTCATTTCTTTTGATTCAATTCAATTCGATTCTTTTGGATTCGATTCAATTCTTTTGGATTCGATTCTTTTGGATTCGAGTCGAGTAGATTCTTTTCATTTCGATCGGATTCATTTCAATTCGATTCTTTTCGATTCGAATGTTTTCGAATCAATTCGATACTTTTTGATTCGATTCGATTCTTTTCGTGTCGATTTGATTCTTTTCGATTCTTTTCTATTTGTATTGATTCGATTCTTTGCATTTCGATTCGATTTGATTCAATTCGATTCTTTTCGATCAATTCAATTTGATTGTTTTCGATTTGATTCGATTCGATTCTTTTCTATTCTATTCAATTCGATTATTTTCCATTCGATGATGCAGTTGGATTCTTTTCGATTCGAGTCGATACGATTCGATTCTTTTTGATTAGATACAATTCGATTCTTTTCGATTCGATTCGACTCGATTTCATTTTTTGATTCGATTCGACTAGAATTTAATCGACTGATTCAATTTGATTCTTTTCTTTTCGGTTCGATTCTTTTCTATTCGATTTTTTTCTATTCAATTCGATTCTTTCAATTCAATTCGATTCGATTCGATTCGATTCTTTTCGTTTCAAATCGATTCGTTTCAATTCGAGTCTTTTCAATTCGATTCTTTGCGATTCGATTCGATGTGATATTTTTAATTCGATTCGAATCTTTACGATTCGATTCGATTCTTTTCAATTCGATTCTTTTCGATTCGATTCTTTTTGATTCGATTCATTTCGATTCGATTCGATTCTTTTCAATTCGATTTGATTCTTTTCCATTTGATCTGATTTGTTTCATTTCGATTCTTTTCGAATCAATTCGATTCTTTTCGATTCCATTAAATTTGATTCGATTCTTTTCAATTCGATTAGATTCTTTTCGATTTGATTCCATTCAGTTCGATTCTTTTCGATTCGATTGGATTCTTTTCGATTTGATTCAATTCTTTCGATTCGATTTGAGTTGATTCTTTTCGATTCGATTCAATACGATTCTTTTCATTTCGATTCTAATCGATTCTCTTCGATTCAATTCGTTTCGATTCTATTCGATTTTTTTCGATTCTATTCTATTCGATTCATTTTGAATCATTTCGATTTGATTCTGTTCGAGTGGTTTCTATTAGATTCTTTTCGATTTGATTCAATTCGATTCGAGTCTTTTTGATTCGAGTCTTTTCGACTCGATGCAATTCAATACGATTCTTTTAGATTCGATTCGATTCGATTGTTTTCGTTTCGATTCGACTTTTTTTGATTCGATTCTTTTCGATTCGATTGTTTTCAATTCGATTGATTCGATTCTTTTCAATTCTATGCTATTCAAAGCGATTCTTTTGTATTTGATTCGATTCGATGGTTTTCTTTTTGATTCGGTTCGATTCGTTTCTTTTCGATTCGATTCAATTCTTTTCGATTCGATTCTTTTCGATTCGAGTTGATTCTTTTCGATTCTATTCTATTCTATTCTTTTCTATTCCATTCGAATCGATTCGTTTTGATTGAATTCGATTCTTTTCGATTCGATTCGATTCAATTAGATTCTTTTCGATTGGATTCAATTTGTTTCGAGTCGAATCAATTTGATTCTTTTCGATTGGATTCCATTCGATTCTTTTCGATTTGATTCAATTCGATTCTTTTCGATTCTATTCATTTCGATGATTTTCGTTGAGATTAGAGTCTTTTCGATTTGATATTTTTCGGTTCGAGTCGATTCATTTCGCTTATTTTGGTTAGGATCAATTCAATTCGATTCTTTTTGATTTGATTTGATTCTATTCGATGTCTTTCGATTCTATTCTATTGTATTCTTTTCGATTCCATTCCGTTCAATTCGATTCTTTTCGATTCCATTCGATTGTTTTAGATTTGATTCCATTCTTTCGATTCTATTTGATATGATTCTTTTCGATTCGATTTGATACGATACTTTTTATTTTGATTCGAATCGATTCTCTTCGGTTCGATTCGTTTTGATTCTTTTCGATTCAATTCTATTCGAATTGTTTCGATTTGATTCGATTCGGTTCTTTTAGATTCTACTTGATTTGTTTCTTTTCGATTCGTTTTGATTCGATTCTTTTTGATTCATGTCGATTCGATTCGATTCTTTTGTTTCGATTCGATTCTTTTCAATTCGAATCTTTTCGTTACATGGAATTCGATTCTTTTCGATTTGATTCTTTATGATTTTTTCAACTCGATTCAATTCGATTCTTATTTTTATGATAGTCACAGAGAGAGTGAGAGAGGCAGAGACACAGGCAGAGGGAGAAGCAGGCTCCATGCCGCGGGAGCCCGATGTGGGATTCGATCCCGGGTCTCCAGGATCGCGCCCTGGGCCAAAGGCAGGCGCTAAACCGCTGCGCCACCCAGGGATCCCTCAGTTCGATTCTTCTTTATTCGAATCTATTCGATTCTTTTTGATTCGATTTGATTCTATTCGATTTTTTTCGATTTGATTCGATTAGTTCCTTCTTGATTCAATTCAATTCATTTCTTTTGATTCAATTCAATTCGATTCTTTTGGATTCGATTCAATTCTTTTGGATTCGATTCTTTTGGATTCGAGTCGAGTAGATTCTTTTCATTTCGATCGGATTCATTTCAATTCGATTCTTTTCGATTCGAATGTTTTCGAATCAATTCGATACTTTTTGATTCGATTCGATTCTTTTCGTGTCGATTTGATTCTTTTCGATTCTTTTCTATTTGTATTGATTCGATTCTTTGCATTTCGATTCGATTTGATTCAATTCGATTCTTTTCGATCAATTCAATTTGATTGTTTTCGATTTGATTCGATTCGATTCTTTTCTATTCTATTCAATTCGATTATTTTCCATTCGATGATGCAGTTGGATTCTTTTCGATTCGAGTCGATACGATTCGATTCTTTTTGATTAGATACAATTCGATTCTTTTCGATTCGATTCGACTCGATTTCATTTTTTGATTCGATTCGACTAGAATTTAATCGACTGATTCAATTTGATTCTTTTCTTTTCGGTTCGATTCTTTTCTATTCGATTTTTTTCTATTCAATTCGATTCTTTCAATTCAATTCGATTCGATTCGATTCGATTCGATTCTTTTCGTTTCAAATCGATTCGTTTCAATTCGAGTCTTTTCAATTCGATTCTTTGCGATTCGATTCGATGTGATATTTTTAATTCGATTCGAATCTTTACGATTCGATTCGATTCTTTTCAATTCGATTCTTTTCGATTCGATTCTTTTTGATTCGATTCATTTCGTTTCGATTCGATTCTTTTCAATTCGATTTGATTCTTTTCCATTTGATCTGATTTGTTTCATTTCGATTCTTTTCGAATCAATTCGATTCTTTTCGATTCCATTAAATTTGATTCGATTCTTTTCAATTCGATTAGATTCTTTTCGATTTGATTCCATTCAGTTCGATTCTTTTCGATTCGATTGGATTCTTTTCGATTTGATTCAATTCTTTCGATTCGATTTGAGTTGATTCTTTTCGATTCGATTCAATATGATTCTTTTCATTTCGATTCTAATCGATTCTCTTCGATTCAATTCGTTTCGATTCTATTCGATTTTTTTCGATTCTATTCTATTCGATTCATTTTGAATCATTTCGATTTGATTCTGTTCGAGTGGTTTCTATTAGATTCTTTTCGATTTGATTCAATTCGATTCGAGTCTTTTTGATTCGAGTCTTTTCGACTCGATGCAATTCAATACGATTCTTTTAGATTCGATTCGATTCGATTGTTTTCGTTTCGATTCGACTTTTTTTGATTCGATTCTTTTCGATTCGATTGTTTTCAATTCGATTGATTCGATTCTTTTCAATTCTATGCTATTCAAAGCGATTCTTTTGTATTTGATTCGATTCGATTGTTTTCTTTTTGATTCGGTTCGATTCGTTTCTTTTCGATTCGATTCAATTCTTTTCGATTCGATTATTTTCGATTCGAGTTGATTCTTTTCGATTCTATTCTATTCTATTCTTTTCTATTCCATTCGAATCGATTCGTTTTGATTGAATTCGATTCTTTTCGATTCGATTCAATTAGATTCTTTTCGATTGGATTCAATTTGTTTCGAGTCGAATCAATTTGATTCTTTTCGATTGGATTCCATTCGATTCTTTTCGATTTGATTCAATTCGATTCTTTTCGATTCTATTCATTTCGATGATTTTCGTTGAGATTAGAGTCTTTTCGATTTGATTTTTTTCGGTTCGAGTCGATTCATTTCGCTTATTTTGGTTAGGATCAATTCAATTCGATTCTTTTTGATTTGATTTGATTCTATTCGATGTCTTTCGATTCTATTCTATTGTATTCTTTTCGATTCCATTCCGTTCAATTCGATTCTTTTCGATTCCATTCGATTGTTTTAGATTTGATTCCATTCTTTCGATTCGATTTGATATGATTCTTTTCGATTCGATTTGATACGATACTTTTTATTTTGATTCGAATCGATTCTCTTCGGTTCGATTCGTTTTGATTCTTTTCGATTCAATTCTATTCGAATTGTTTCGATTTGATTCGATTCGGTTCTTTTAGATTCTACTTGATTTGTTTCTTTTCGATTCGTTTTGATTCGATTCTTTTTGATTCATGTCGATTCGATTCGATTCTTTTGTTTCGATTCGATTCTTTTCAATTCGAATCTTTTCGTTACATGGAATTCGATTCTTTTCGATTTGATTCTTTATGATTTTTTCAACTCGATTCAATTCGATTCTTATTTTTATGATAGTCACAGAGAGAGTGAGAGAGGCAGAGACACAGGCAGAGGGAGAAGCAGGCTCCATGCCGCGGGAGCCCGATGTGGGATTCGATCCCGGGTCTCCAGGATCGCGCCCTGGGCCAAAGGCAGGCGCTAAACCGCTGCGCCACCCAGGGATCCCTCAGTTCGATTCTTCTTTATTCGAATCTATTCGATTCTTTTTGATTCGATTTGATTCTATTCGATTTTTTTCGATTTGATTCGATTAGTTCCTTCTTGATTCAATTCAATTCATTTCTTTTGATTCAATTCAATTCGATTCTTTTGGATTCGATTCAATTCTTTTGGATTCGATTCTTTTGGATTCGAGTCGAGTAGATTCTTTTCATTTCGATCGGATTCATTTCAATTCGATTCTTTTCGATTCGAATGTTTTCGAATCAATTCGATACTTTTTGATTCGATTCGATTCTTTTCGTGTCGATTTGATTCTTTTCGATTCTTTTCTATTTGTATTGATTCGATTCTTTGCATTTCGATTCGATTTGATTCAATTCGATTCTTTTCGATCAATTCAATTTGATTGTTTTCGATTTGATTCGATTCGATTCTTTTCTATTCTATTCAATTCGATTATTTTCCATTCGATGATGCAGTTGGATTCTTTTCGATTCGAGTCGATACGATTCGATTCTTTTTGATTAGATACAATTCGATTCTTTTCGATTCGATTCGACTCGATTTCATTTTTTGATTCGATTCGACTAGAATTTAATCGACTGATTCAATTTGATTCTTTTCTTTTCGGTTCGATTCTTTTCTATTCGATTTTTTTCTATTCAATTCGATTCTTTCAATTCAATTCGATTCGATTCGATTCGATTCGATTCTTTTCGTTTCAAATCGATTCGTTTCAATTCGAGTCTTTTCAATTCGATTCTTTGCGATTCGATTCGATGTGATATTTTTAATTCGATTCGAATCTTTACGATTCGATTCGATTCTTTTCAATTCGATTCTTTTCGATTCGATTCTTTTTGATTCGATTCATTTCGATTCGATTCGATTCTTTTCAATTCGATTTGATTCTTTTCCATTTGATCTGATTTGTTTCATTTCGATTCTTTTCGAATCAATTCGATTCTTTTCGATTCCATTAAATTTGATTCGATTCTTTTCAATTCGATTAGATTCTTTTCGATTTGATTCCATTCAGTTCGATTCTTTTCGATTCGATTGGATTCTTTTCGATTTGATTCAATTCTTTCGATTCGATTTGAGTTGATTCTTTTCGATTCGATTCAATACGATTCTTTTCATTTCGATTCTAATCGATTCTCTTCGATTCAATTCGTTTCGATTCTATTCGATTTTTTTCGATTCTATTCTATTCGATTCATTTTGAATCATTTCGATTTGATTCTGTTCGAGTGGTTTCTATTAGATTCTTTTCGATTTGATTCAATTCGATTCGAGTCTTTTTGATTCGAGTCTTTTCGACTCGATGCAATTCAATACGATTCTTTTAGATTCGATTCGATTCGATTGTTTTCGTTTCGATTCGACTTTTTTTGATTCGATTCTTTTCGATTCGATTGTTTTCAATTCGATTGATTCGATTCTTTTCAATTCTATGCTATTCAAAGCGATTCTTTTGTATTTGATTCGATTCGATGGTTTTCTTTTTGATTCGGTTCGATTCGTTTCTTTTCGATTCGATTCAATTCTTTTCGATTCGATTCTTTTCGATTCGAGTTGATTCTTTTCGATTCTATTCTATTCTATTCTTTTCTATTCCATTCGAATCGATTCGTTTTGATTGAATTCGATTCTTTTCGATTCGATTCAATTAGATTCTTTTCGATTGGATTCAATTTGTTTCGAGTCGAATCAATTTGATTCTTTTCGATTGGATTCCATTCGATTCTTTTCGATTTGATTCAATTCGATTCTTTTCGATTCTATTCATTTCGATGATTTTCGTTGAGATTAGAGTCTTTTCGATTTGATTTTTTTCGGTTCGAGTCGATTCATTTCGCTTATTTTGGTTAGGATCAATTCAATTCGATTCTTTTTGATTTGATTTGATTCTATTCGATGTCTTTCGATTCTATTCTATTGTATTCTTTTCGATTCCATTCCGTTCAATTCGATTCTTTTCGATTCCATTCGATTGTTTTAGATTTGATTCCATTCTTTCGATTCTATTTGATATGATTCTTTTCGATTCGATTTGATACGATACTTTTTATTTTGATTCGAATCGATTCTCTTCGGTTCGATTCGTTTTGATTCTTTTCGATTCAATTCTATTCGAATTGTTTCGATTTGATTCGATTCGGTTCTTTTAGATTCTACTTGATTTGTTTCTTTTCGATTCGTTTTGATTCGATTCTTTTTGATTCATGTCGATTCGATTCTTTTGTTTCGATTCGATTCTTTTCAATTCGAATCTTTTCGTTACATGGAACTCGATTCTTTTCGATTTGATTCTTTATGATTTTTTCAACTCGATTCAATTCGATTCTTTTTTTTATGATAGTCACAGAGAGAGTGAGAGAGGCAGAGACACAGGCAGAGGGAGAAGCAGGCTCCATGCCGCGGGAGCCCGATGTGGGATTCGATCCCGGGTCTCCAGGATCGCGCCCTGGGCCAAAGGCAGGCGCTAAACCGCTGCGCCACCCAGGGATCCCTCAGTTCGATTCTTCTTTATTCGAATCTATTCGATTCTTTTTGATTCGATTTGATTCTATTCGATTTTTTTCGATTTGATTCGATTAGTTCCTTCTTGATTCAATTCAATTCATTTCTTTTGATTCAATTCAATTCGATTCTTTTGGATTCGATTCAATTCTTTTGGATTCGATTCTTTTGGATTCGAGTCGAGTAGATTCTTTTCATTTCGATCGGATTCATTTCAATTCGATTCTTTTCGATTCGAATGTTTTCGAATCAATTCGATACTTTTTGATTCGATTCGATTCTTTTCGTGTCGATTTGATTCTTTTCGATTCTTTTCTATTTGTATTGATTCGATTCTTTGCATTTCGATTCGATTTGATTCAATTCGATTCTTTTCGATCAATTCAATTTGATTGTTTTCGATTTGATTCGATTCGATTCTTTTCTATTCTATTCAATTTGATTATTTTCCATTCGATGATGCAGTTGGATTCTTTTCGATTCGAGTCGATACGATTCGATTCTTTTTGATTAGATACAATTCGATTCTTTTCGATTCGATTCGACTCGATTTCATTTTTTGATTCGATTCGACTAGAATTTAATCGACTGATTCAATTTGATTCTTTTCTTTTCGGTTCGATTCTTTTCTATTCGATTTTTTTCTATTCAATTCGATTCTTTCAATTCAATTCGATTCGATTCGATTCGATTCGATTCTTTTCGTTTCAAATCGATTCGTTTCAATTCGAGTCTTTTCAATTCGATTCTTTGCGATTCGATTCGATGTGATATTTTTAATTCGATTCGAATCTTTACGATTCGATTCGATTCTTTTCAATTCGATTCTTTTCGATTCGATTCTTTTTGATTCGATTCATTTCGATTCGATTCGATTCTTTTCAATTCGATTTGATTCTTTTCCATTTGATCTGATTTGTTTCATTTCGATTCTTTTCGAATCAATTCGATTCTTTTCGATTCCATTAAATTTGATTCGATTCTTTTCAATTCGATTAGATTCTTTTCGATTTGATTCCATTCAGTTCGATTCTTTTCGATTCGATTGGATTCTTTTCGATTTGATTCAATTCTTTCGATTCGATTTGAGTTGATTCTTTTCGATTCGATTCAATACGATTCTTTTCATTTCGATTCTAATCGATTCTCTTCGATTCAATTCGTTTCGATTCTATTCGATTTTTTTCGATTCTATTCTATTCGATTCATTTTGAATCATTTCGATTTGATTCTGTTCGAGTGGTTTCTATTAGATTCTTTTCGATTTGATTCAATTCGATTCGAGTCTTTTTGATTCGAGTCTTTTCGACTCGATGCAATTCAATACGATTCTTTTAGATTCGATTCGATTCGATTGTTTTCGTTTCGATTCGACTTTTTTTGATTCGATTCTTTTCGATTCGATTGTTTTCAATTCGATTGATTCGATTCTTTTCAATTCTATGCTATTCAAAGCGATTCTTTTGTATTTGATTCGATTCGATGGTTTTCTTTTTGATTCGGTTCGATTCGTTTCTTTTCGATTCGATTCAATTCTTTTCGATTCGATTCTTTTCGATTCGAGTTGATTCTTTTCGATTCTATTCTATTCTATTCTTTTCTATTCCATTCGAATCGATTCGTTTTGATTGAATTCGATTCTTTTCGATTCGATTCGATTCAATTAGATTCTTTTCGATTGGATTCAATTTGTTTCGAGTCGAATCAATTTGATTCTTTTCGATTGGATTCCATTCGATTCTTTTCGATTTGATTCAATTCGATTCTTTTCGATTCTATTCATTTCGATGATTTTCGTTGAGATTAGAGTCTTTTCGATTTGATATTTTTCGGTTCGAGTCGATTCATTTCGCTTATTTTGGTTAGGATCAATTCAATTCGATTCTTTTTGATTTGATTTGATTCTATTCGATGTCTTTCGATTCTATTCTATTGTATTCTTTTCGATTCCATTCCGTTCAATTCGATTCTTTTCGATTCCATTCGATTGTTTTAGATTTGATTCCATTCTTTCGATTCGATTTGATATGATTCTTTTCGATTCGATTTGATACGATACTTTTTATTTTGATTCGAATCGATTCTCTTCGGTTCGATTCGTTTTGATTCTTTTCGATTCAATTCTATTCGAATTGTTTCGATTTGATTCGATTCGGTTCTTTTAGATTCTACTTGATTTGTTTCTTTTCGATTCGTTTTGATTCGATTCTTTTTGATTCATGTCGATTCGATTCGATTCTTTTGTTTCGATTCGATTCTTTTCAATTCGAATCTTTTCGTTACATGGAATTCGATTCTTTTCGATTTGATTCTTTATGATTTTTTCAACTCGATTCAATTCGATTCTTATTTTTATGATAGTCACAGAGAGAGTGAGAGAGGCAGAGACACAGGCAGAGGGAGAAGCAGGCTCCATGCCGCGGGAGCCCGATGTGGGATTCGATCCCGGGTCTCCAGGATCGCGCCCTGGGCCAAAGGCAGGCGCTAAACCGCTGCGCCACCCAGGGATCCCTCAGTTCGATTCTTCTTTATTCGAATCTATTCGATTCTTTTTGATTCGATTTGATTCTATTCGATTTTTTTCGATTTGATTCGATTAGTTCCTTCTTGATTCAATTCAATTCATTTCTTTTGATTCAATTCAATTCGATTCTTTTGGATTCGATTCAATTCTTTTGGATTCGATTCTTTTGGATTCGAGTCGAGTAGATTCTTTTCATTTCGATCGGATTCATTTCAATTCGATTCTTTTCGATTCGAATGTTTTCGAATCAATTCGATACTTTTTGATTCGATTCGATTCTTTTCGTGTCGATTTGATTCTTTTCGATTCTTTTCTATTTGTATTGATTCGATTCTTTGCATTTCGATTCGATTTGATTCAATTCGATTCTTTTCGATCAATTCAATTTGATTGTTTTCGATTTGATTCGATTCGATTCTTTTCTATTCTATTCAATTCGATTATTTTCCATTCGATGATGCAGTTGGATTCTTTTCGATTCGAGTCGATACGATTCGATTCTTTTTGATTAGATACAATTCGATTCTTTTCGATTCGATTCGACTCGATTTCATTTTTTGATTCGATTCGACTAGAATTTAATCGACTGATTCAATTTGATTCTTTTCTTTTCGGTTCGATTCTTTTCTATTCGATTTTTTTCTATTCAATTCGATTCTTTCAATTCAATTCGATTCGATTCGATTCGATTCGATTCTTTTCGTTTCAAATCGATTCGTTTCAATTCGAGTCTTTTCAATTCGATTCTTTGCGATTCGATTCGATGTGATATTTTTAATTCGATTCGAATCTTTACGATTCGATTCGATTCTTTTCAATTCGATTCTTTTCGATTCGATTCTTTTTGATTCGATTCATTTCGATTCGATTCGATTCTTTTCAATTCGATTTGATTCTTTTCCATTTGATCTGATTTGTTTCATTTCGATTCTTTTCGAATCAATTCGATTCTTTTCGATTCCATTAAATTTGATTCGATTCTTTTCAATTCGATTAGATTCTTTTCGATTTGATTCCATTCAGTTCGATTCTTTTCGATTCGATTGGATTCTTTTCGATTTGATTCAATTCTTTCGATTCGATTTGAGTTGATTCTTTTCGATTCGATTCAATACGATTCTTTTCATTTCGATTCTAATCGATTCTCTTCGATTCAATTCGTTTCGATTCTATTCGATATTTTCGATTCTATTCTATTCGATTCATTTTGAATCATTTCGATTTGATTCTGTTCGAGTGGTTTCTATTAGATTCTTTTCGATTTGATTCAATTCGATTCGAGTCTTTTTGATTCGAGTCTTTTCGACTCGATGCAATTCAATACGATTCTTTTAGATTCGATTCGATTCGATTGTTTTCGTTTCGATTCGACTTTTTTTGATTCGATTCTTTTCGATTCGATTGTTTTCAATTCGATTGATTCGATTCTTTTCAATTCTATGCTATTCAAAGCGATTCTTTTGTATTTGATTCGATTCGATGGTTTTCTTTTTGATTCGGTTCGATTCGTTTCTTTTCGATTCGATTCAATTCTTTTCGATTCGATTCTTTTCGATTCGAGTTGATTCTTTTCGATTCTATTCTATTCTATTCTTTTCTATTCCATTCGAATCGATTCGTTTTGATTGAATTCGATTCTTTTCAATTCGATTCAATTAGATTCTTTTCGATTGGATTCAATTTGTTTCGAGTCGAATCAATTTGATTCTTTTCGATTGGATTCCATTCGATTCTTTTCGATTTGATTCAATTCGATTCTTTTCGATTCTATTCATTTCGATGATTTTCGTTGAGATTAGAGTCTTTTCGATTTGATTTTTTTCGGTTCGAGTCGATTCATTTCGCTTATTTTGGTTAGGATCAATTCAATTCGATTCTTTTTGATTTGATTTGATTCTATTCGATGTCTTTCGATTCTATTCTATTGTATTCTTTTCGATTCCATTCCGTTCAATTCGATTCTTTTCGATTCCATTCGATTGTTTTAGATTTGATTCCATTCTTTCGATTCGATTTGATATGATTCTTTTCGATTCGATTTGATACGATACTTTTTATTTTGATTCGAATCGATTCTCTTCGGTTCGATTCGTTTTGATTCTTTTCGATTCAATTCTATTCGAATTGTTTCGATTTGATTCGATTCGGTTCTTTTAGATTCTACTTGATTTGTTTCTTTTCGATTCGTTTTGATTCGATTCTTTTTGATTCATGTCGATTCGATTCGATTCTTTTGTTTCGATTCGATTCTTTTCAATTCGAATCTTTTCGTTACATGGAATTCGATTCTTTTCGATTTGATTCTTTATGATTTTTTCAACTCGATTCAATTCGATTCTTATTTTTATGATAGTCACAGAGAGAGTGAGAGAGGCAGAGACACAGGCAGAGGGAGAAGCAGGCTCCATGCCGCGGGAGCCCGATGTGGGATTCGATCCCGGGTCTCCAGGATCGCGCCCTGGGCCAAAGGCAGGCGCTAAACCGCTGCGCCACCCAGGGATCCCTCAGTTCGATTCTTCTTTATTCGAATCTATTCGATTCTTTTTGATTCGATTTGATTCTATTCGATTTTTTTCGATTTGATTCGATTAGTTCCTTCTTGATTCAATTCAATTCATTTCTTTTGATTCAATTCAATTCGATTCTTTTGGATTCGATTCAATTCTTTTGGATTCGATTCTTTTGGATTCGAGTCGAGTAGATTCTTTTCATTTCGATCGGATTCATTTCAATTCGATTCTTTTCGATTCGAATGTTTTCGAATCAATTCGATACTTTTTGATTCGATTCGATTCTTTTCGTGTCGATTTGATTCTTTTCGATTCTTTTCTATTTGTATTGATTCGATTCTTTGCATTTCGATTCGATTTGATTCAATTCGATTCTTTTCGATCAATTCAATTTGATTGTTTTCGATTTGATTCGATTCGATTCTTTTCTATTCTATTCAATTCGATTATTTTCCATTCGATGATGCAGTTGGATTCTTTTCGATTCGAGTCGATACGATTCGATTCTTTTTGATTAGATACAATTCGATTCTTTTCGATTCGATTCGACTCGATTTCATTTTTTGATTCGATTCGACTAGAATTTAATCGACTGATTCAATTTGATTCTTTTCTTTTCGGTTCGATTCTTTTCTATTCGATTTTTTTCTATTCAATTCGATTCTTTCAATTCAATTCGATTCGATTCGATTCGATTCGATTCTTTTCGTTTCAAATCGATTCGTTTCAATTCGAGTCTTTTCAATTCGATTCTTTGCGATTCGATTCGATGTGATATTTTTAATTCGATTCGAATCTTTACGATTCGATTCGATTCTTTTCAATTCGATTCTTTTCGATTCGATTCTTTTTGATTCGATTCATTTCGATTCGATTCGATTCTTTTCAATTCGATTTGATTCTTTTCCATTTGATCTGATTTGTTTCATTTCGATTCTTTTCGAATCAATTCGATTCTTTTCGATTCCATTAAATTTGATTCGATTCTTTTCAATTCGATTAGATTCTTTTCGATTTGATTCCATTCAGTTCGATTCTTTTCGATTCGATTGGATTCTTTTCGATTTGATTCAATTCTTTCGATTCGATTTGAGTTGATTCTTTTCGATTCGATTCAATACGATTCTTTTCATTTCGATTCTAATCGATTCTCTTCGATTCAATTCGTTTCGATTCTATTCGATTTTTTTCGATTCTATTCTATTCGATTCATTTTGAATCATTTCGATTTGATTCTGTTCGAGTGGTTTCTATTAGATTCTTTTCGATTTGATTCAATTCGATTCGAGTCTTTTTGATTCGAGTCTTTTCGACTCGATGCAATTCAATACGATTCTTTTAGATTCGATTCGATTCGATTGTTTTCGTTTCGATTCGACTTTTTTTGATTCGATTCTTTTCGATTCGATTGTTTTCAATTCGATTGATTCGATTCTTTTCAATTCTATGCTATTCAAAGCGATTCTTTTGTATTTGATTCGATTCGATGGTTTTCTTTTTGATTCGGTTCGATTCGTTTCTTTTCGATTCGATTCAATTCTTTTCGATTCGATTCTTTTCGATTCGAGTTGATTCTTTTCGATTCTATTCTATTCTATTCTTTTCTATTCCATTCGAATCGATTCGTTTTGATTGAATTCGATTCTTTTCAATTCGATTCAATTAGATTCTTTTCGATTGGATTCAATTTGTTTCGAGTCGAATCAATTTGATTCTTTTCGATTGGATTCCATTCGATTCTTTTCGATTTGATTCAATTCGATTCTTTTCGATTCTATTCATTTCGATGATTTTCGTTGAGATTAGAGTCTTTTCGATTTGATTTTTTTCGGTTCGAGTCGATTCATTTCGCTTATTTTGGTTAGGATCAATTCAATTCGATTCTTTTTGATTTGATTTGATTCTATTCGATGTCTTTCGATTCTATTCTATTGTATTCTTTTCGATTCCATTCCGTTCAATTCGATTCTTTTCGATTCCATTCGATTGTTTTAGATTTGATTCCATTCTTTCGATTCGATTTGATATGATTCTTTTCGATTCGATTTGATACGATACTTTTTATTTTGATTCGAATCGATTCTCTTCGGTTCGATTCGTTTTGATTCTTTTCGATTCAATTCTATTCGAATTGTTTCGATTTGATTCGATTCGGTTCTTTTAGATTCTACTTGATTTGTTTCTTTTCGATTCGTTTTGATTCGATTCTTTTTGATTCATGTCGATTCGATTCGATTCTTTTGTTTCGATTCGATTCTTTTCAATTCGAATCTTTTCGTTACATGGAATTCGATTCTTTTCGATTTGATTCTTTATGATTTTTTCAACTCGATTCAATTCGATTCTTATTTTTATGATAGTCACAGAGAGAGTGAGAGAGGCAGAGACACAGGCAGAGGGAGAAGCAGGCTCCATGCCGCGGGAGCCCGATGTGGGATTCGATCCCGGGTCTCCAGGATCGCGCCCTGGGCCAAAGGCAGGCGCTAAACCGCTGCGCCACCCAGGGATCCCTCAGTTCGATTCTTCTTTATTCGAATCTATTCGATTCTTTTTGATTCGATTTGATTCTATTCGATTTTTTTCGATTTGATTCGATTAGTTCCTTCTTGATTCAATTCAATTCATTTCTTTTGATTCAATTCAATTCGATTCTTTTGGATTCGATTCAATTCTTTTGGATTCGATTCTTTTGGATTCGAGTCGAGTAGATTCTTTTCATTTCGATCGGATTCATTTCAATTCGATTCTTTTCGATTCGAATGTTTTCGAATCAATTCGATACTTTTTGATTCGATTCGATTCTTTTCGTGTCGATTTGATTCTTTTCGATTCTTTTCTATTTGTATTGATTCGATTCTTTGCATTTCGATTCGATTTGATTCAATTCGATTCTTTTCGATCAATTCAATTTGATTGTTTTCGATTTGATTCGATTCGATTCTTTTCTATTCTATTCAATTCGATTATTTTCCATTCGATGATGCAGTTGGATTCTTTTCGATTCGAGTCGATACGATTCGATTCTTTTTGATTAGATACAATTCGATTCTTTTCGATTCGATTCGACTCGATTTCATTTTTTGATTCGATTCGACTAGAATTTAATCGACTGATTCAATTTGATTCTTTTCTTTTCGGTTCGATTCTTTTCTATTCGATTTTTTTCTATTCAATTCGATTCTTTCAATTCAATTCGATTCGATTCGATTCGATTCGATTCTTTTCGTTTCAAATCGATTCGTTTCAATTCGAGTCTTTTCAATTCGATTCTTTGCGATTCGATTCGATGTGATATTTTTAATTCGATTCGAATCTTTACGATTCGATTCGATTCTTTTCAATTCGATTCTTTTCGATTCGATTCTTTTTGATTCGATTCATTTCGATTCGATTCGATTCTTTTCAATTCGATTTGATTCTTTTCCATTTGATCTGATTTGTTTCATTTCGATTCTTTTCGAATCAATTCGATTCTTTTCGATTCCATTAAATTTGATTCGATTCTTTTCAATTCGATTAGATTCTTTTCGATTTGATTCCATTCAGTTCGATTCTTTTCGATTCGATTGGATTCTTTTCGATTTGATTCAATTCTTTCGATTCGATTTGAGTTGATTCTTTTCGATTCGATTCAATACGATTCTTTTCATTTCGATTCTAATCGATTCTCTTCGATTCAATTCGTTTCGATTCTATTCGATATTTTCGATTCTATTCTATTCGATTCATTTTGAATCATTTCGATTTGATTCTGTTCGAGTGGTTTCTATTAGATTCTTTTCGATTTGATTCAATTCGATTCGAGTCTTTTTGATTCGAGTCTTTTCGACTCGATGCAATTCAATACGATTCTTTTAGATTCGATTCGATTCGATTGTTTTCGTTTCGATTCGACTTTTTTTGATTCGATTCTTTTCGATTCGATTGTTTTCAATTCGATTGATTCGATTCTTTTCAATTCTATGCTATTCAAAGCGATTCTTTTGTATTTGATTCGATTCGATGGTTTTCTTTTTGATTCGGTTCGATTCGTTTCTTTTCGATTCGATTCAATTCTTTTCGATTCGATTCTTTTCGATTCGAGTTGATTCTTTTCGATTCTATTCTATTCTATTCTTTTCTATTCCATTCGAATCGATTCGTTTTGATTGAATTCGATTCTTTTCAATTCGATTCAATTAGATTCTTTTCGATTGGATTCAATTTGTTTCGAGTCGAATCAATTTGATTCTTTTCGATTGGATTCCATTCGATTCTTTTCGATTTGATTCAATTCGATTCTTTTCGATTCTATTCATTTCGATGATTTTCGTTGAGATTAGAGTCTTTTCGATTTGATTTTTTTCGGTTCGAGTCGATTCATTTCGCTTATTTTGGTTAGGATCAATTCAATTCGATTCTTTTTGATTTGATTTGATTCTATTCGATGTCTTTCGATTCTATTCTATTGTATTCTTTTCGATTCCATTCCGTTCAATTCGATTCTTTTCGATTCCATTCGATTGTTTTAGATTTGATTCCATTCTTTCGATTCTATTTGATATGATTCTTTTCGATTCGATTTGATACGATACTTTTTATTTTGATTCGAATCGATTCTCTTCGGTTCGATTCGTTTTGATTCTTTTCGATTCAATTCTATTCGAATTGTTTCGATTTGATTCGATTTGGTTCTTTTAGATTCTACTTGATTTGTTTCTTTTCGATTCGTTTTGATTCGATTCTTTTTGATTCATGTCGATTCGATTCGATTCTTTTGTTTCGATTCGATTCTTTTCAATTCGAATCTTTTCGTTACATGGAATTCGATTCTTTTCGATTTGATTCTTTATGATTTTTTCAACTCGATTCAATTCGATTCTTATTTTTATGATAGTCACAGAGAGAGTGAGAGAGGCAGAGACACAGGCAGAGGGAGAAGCAGGCTCCATGCCGCGGGAGCCCGATGTGGGATTCGATCCCGGGTCTCCAGGATCGCGCCCTGGGCCAAAGGCAGGCGCTAAACCGCTGCGCCACCCAGGGATCCCTCAGTTCGATTCTTCTTTATTCGAATCTATTCGATTCTTTTTGATTCGATTTGATTCTATTCGATTTTTTTCGATTTGATTCGATTAGTTCCTCTTGATTCAATTCAATTCATTTCTTTTGATTCAATTCAATTCGATTCTTTTGGATTCGATTCAATTCTTTTGGATTCGATTCTTTTGGATTCGAGTCGAGTAGATTCTTTTCATTTCGATCGGATTCATTTCAATTCGATTCTTTTCGATTCGAATGTTTTCGAATCAATTCGATACTTTTTGATTCGATTCGATTCTTTTCGTGTCGATTTGATTCTTTTCGATTCTTTTCTATTTGTATTGATTCGATTCTTTGCATTTCGATTCGATTTGATTCAATTCGATTCTTTTCGATCAATTCAATTTGATTGTTTTCGATTTGATTCGATTCGATTCTTTTCTATTCTATTCAATTCGATTATTTTCCATTCGATGATGCAGTTGGATTCTTTTCGATTCGAGTCGATACGATTCGATTCTTTTTGATTAGATACAATTCGATTCTTTTCGATTCGATTCGACTCGATTTCATTTTTTGATTCGATTCGACTAGAATTTAATCGACTGATTCAATTTGATTCTTTTCTTTTCGGTTCGATTCTTTTCTATTCGATTTTTTTCTATTCAATTCGATTCTTTCAATTCAATTCGATTCGATTCGATTCGATTCGATTCTTTTCGTTTCAAATCGATTCGTTTCAATTCGAGTCTTTTCAATTCGATTCTTTGCGATTCGATTCGATGTGATATTTTTAATTCGATTCGAATCTTTACGATTCGATTCGATTCTTTTCAATTCGATTCTTTTCGATTCGATTCTTTTTGATTCGATTCATTTCGATTCGATTCGATTCTTTTCAATTCGATTTGATTCTTTTCCATTTGATCTGATTTGTTTCATTTCGATTCTTTTCGAATCAATTCGATTCTTTTCGATTCCATTAAATTTGATTCGATTCTTTTCAATTCGATTAGATTCTTTTCGATTTGATTCCATTCAGTTCGATTCTTTTCGATTCGATTGGATTCTTTTCGATTTGATTCAATTCTTTCGATTCGATTTGAGTTGATTCTTTTCGATTCGATTCAATACGATTCTTTTCATTTCGATTCTAATCGATTCTCTTCGATTCAATTCGTTTCGATTCTATTCGATTTTTTTCGATTCTATTCTATTCGATTCATTTTGAATCATTTCGATTTGATTCTGTTCGAGTGGTTTCTATTAGATTCTTTTCGATTTGATTCAATTCGATTCGAGTCTTTTTGATTCGAGTCTTTTCGACTCGATGCAATTCAATACGATTCTTTTAGATTCGATTCGATTCGATTGTTTTCGTTTCGATTCGACTTTTTTTGATTCGATTCTTTTCGATTCGATTGTTTTCAATTCGATTGATTCGATTCTTTTCAATTCTATGCTATTCAAAGCGATTCTTTTGTATTTGATTCGATTCGATGGTTTTCTTTTTGATTCGGTTCGATTCGTTTCTTTTCGATTCGATTCAATTCTTTTCGATTCGATTCTTTTCGATTCGAGTTGATTCTTTTCGATTCTATTCTATTCTATTCTTTTCTATTCCATTCGAATCGATTCGTTTTGATTGAATTCGATTCTTTTCGATTCGATTCAATTAGATTCTTTTCGATTGGATTCAATTTGTTTCGAGTCGAATCAATTTGATTCTTTTCGATTGGATTCCATTCGATTCTTTTCGATTTGATTCAATTCGATTCTTTTCGATTCTATTCATTTCGATGATTTTCGTTGAGATTAGAGTCTTTTCGATTTGATTTTTTTCGGTTCGAGTCGATTCATTTCGCTTATTTTGGTTAGGATCAATTCAATTCGATTCTTTTTGATTTGATTTGATTCTATTCGATGTCTTTCGATTCTATTCTATTGTATTCTTTTCGATTCCATTCCGTTCAATTCGATTCTTTTCGATTCCATTCGATTGTTTTAGATTTGATTCCATTCTTTCGATTCTATTTGATATGATTCTTTTCGATTCGATTTGATACGATACTTTTTATTTTGATTCGAATCGATTCTCTTCGGTTCGATTCGTTTTGATTCTTTTCGATTCAATTCTATTCGAATTGTTTCGATTTGATTCGATTCGGTTCTTTTAGATTCTACTTGATTTGTTTCTTTTCGATTCGTTTTGATTCGATTCTTTTTGATTCATGTCGATTCGATTCTTTTGTTTCGATTCGATTCTTTTCAATTCGAATCTTTTCGTTACATGGAACTCGATTCTTTTCGATTTGATTCTTTATGATTTTTTCAACTCGATTCAATTCGATTCTTTTTTTTATGATAGTCACAGAGAGAGTGAGAGAGGCAGAGACACAGGCAGAGGGAGAAGCAGGCTCCATGCCGCGGGAGCCCAATGTGGGATTCGATCCCGGGTCTCCATGATCGCGCCCTGGGCCAAAGGCAGGCGCTAAACCGCTGCGCCACCCAGGGATCCCTCAGTTCGATTCTTCTTTATTCGAATCTATTCGATTCTTTTTGATTCGATTTGATTCTATTCGATTTTTTTCGATTTGATTCGATTAGTTCCTTCTTGATTCAATTCAATTCATTTCTTTTGATTCAATTCAATTCGATTCTTTTGGATTCGATTCAATTCTTTTGGATTCGATTCTTTTGGATTCGAGTCGAGTAGATTCTTTTCATTTCGATCGGATTCATTTCAATTCGATTCTTTTCGATTCGAATGTTTTCGAATCAATTCGATACTTTTTGATTCGATTCGATTCTTTTCGTGTCGATTTGATTCTTTTCGATTCTTTTCTATTTGTATTGATTCGATTCTTTGCATTTCGATTCGATTTGATTCAATTCGATTCTTTTCGATCAATTCAATTTGATTGTTTTCGATTTGATTCGATTCGATTCTTTTCTATTCTATTCAATTCGATTATTTTCCATTCGATGATGCAGTTGGATTCTTTTCGATTCGAGTCGATACGATTCGATTCTTTTTGATTAGATACAATTCGATTCTTTTCGATTCGATTCGACTCGATTTCATTTTTTGATTCGATTCGACTAGAATTTAATCGACTGATTCAATTTGATTCTTTTCTTTTCGGTTCGATTCTTTTCTATTCGATTTTTTTCTATTCAATTCGATTCTTTCAATTCAATTCGATTCGATTCGATTCGATTCTTTTCGTTTCAAATCGATTCGTTTCAATTCGAGTCTTTTCAATTCGATTCTTTGCGATTCGATTCGATGTGATATTTTTAATTCGATTCGAATCTTTACGATTCGATTCGATTCTTTTCAATTCGATTCTTTTCGATTCGATTCTTTTTGATTCGATTCATTTCATTTCGATTCGATTCTTTTCAATTCGATTAGATTCTTTTCCATTTGATCTGATTTGTTTCATTTCGATTCTTTTCGAATCAATTCGATTCTTTTCGATTCCATTAAATTTGATTCGATTCTTTTCAATTCGATTAGATTCTTTTCGATTTGATTCCATTCAGTTCGATTCTTTTCGATTCGATTGGATTCTTTTCGATTTGATTCAATTCTTTCGATTCGATTTGAGTTGATTCTTTTCGATTCGATTCAATACGATTCTTTTCATTTCGATTCTAATCGATTCTCTTCGATTCAATTCGTTTCGATTCTATTCGATTTTTTTCGATTCTATTCTATTCGATTCATTTTGAATCATTTCGATTTGATTCTGTTCGAGTGGTTTCTATTAGATTCTTTTCGATTTGATTCAATTCGATTCGAGTCTTTTTGATTCGAGTCTTTTCGACTCGATGCAATTCAATACGATTCTTTTAGATTCGATTCGATTCGATTGTTTTCGTTTCGATTCGACTTTTTTTGATTCGATTCTTTTCGATTCGATTGTTTTCAATTCGATTGATTCGATTCTTTTCAATTCTATGCTATTCAAAGCGATTCTTTTGTATTTGATTCGATTCGATGGTTTTCTTTTTGATTCGGTTCGATTCGTTTCTTTTCGATTCGATTCAATTCTTTTCGATTCGATTCTTTTCGATTCGAGTTGATTCTTTTCGATTCTATTCTATTCTATTCTTTTCTATTCCATTCGAATCGATTCGTTTTGATTGAATTCGATTCTTTTCAATTCGATTCAATTAGATTCTTTTCGATTGGATTCAATTTGTTTCGAGTCGAATCAATTTGATTCTTTTCGATTGGATTCCATTCGATTCTTTTCGATTTGATTCAATTCGATTCTTTTCGATTCTATTCATTTCGATGATTTTCGTTGAGATTAGAGTCTTTTCGATTTGATTTTTTTCGGTTCGAGTCGATTCATTTCGCTTATTTTGGTTAGGATCAATTCAATTCGATTCTTTTTGATTTGATTTGATTCTATTCGATGTCTTTCGATTCTATTCTATTGTATTCTTTTCGATTCCATTCCGTTCAATTCGATTCTTTTCGATTCCATTCGATTGTTTTAGATTTGATTCCATTCTTTCGATTCTATTTGATATGATTCTTTTCGATTCGATTTGATACGATACTTTTTATTTTGATTCGAATCGATTCTCTTCGGTTCGATTCGTTTTGATTCTTTTCGATTCAATTCTATTCGAATTGTTTCGATTTGATTCGATTCGGTTCTTTTAGATTCTACTTGATTTGTTTCTTTTCGATTCGTTTTGATTCGATTCTTTTTGATTCATGTCGATTCGATTCTTTTGTTTCGATTCGATTCTTTTCAATTCGAATCTTTTCGTTACATGGAACTCGATTCTTTTCGATTTGATTCTTTATGATTTTTTCAACTCGATTCAATTCGATTCTTTTTTTTATGATAGTCACAGAGAGAGTGAGAGAGGCAGAGACACAGGCAGAGGGAGAAGCAGGCTCCATGCCGCGGGAGCCCAATGTGGGATTCGATCCCGGGTCTCCATGATCGCGCCCTGGGCCAAAGGCAGGCGCTAAACCGCTGCGCCACCCAGGGATCCCTCAGTTCGATTCTTCTTTATTCGAATCTATTCGATTCTTTTTGATTCGATTTGATTCTATTCGATTTTTTTCGATTTGATTCGATTAGTTCCTTCTTGATTCAATTCAATTCATTTCTTTTGATTCAATTCAATTCGATTCTTTTGGATTCGATTCAATTCTTTTGGATTCGATTCTTTTGGATTCGAGTCGAGTAGATTCTTTTCATTTCGATCGGATTCATTTCAATTCGATTCTTTTCGATTCGAATGTTTTCGAATCAATTCGATACTTTTTGATTCGATTCGATTCTTTTCGTGTCGATTTGATTCTTTTCGATTCTTTTCTATTTGTATTGATTCGATTCTTTGCATTTCGATTCGATTTGATTCAATTCGATTCTTTTCGATCAATTCAATTTGATTGTTTTCGATTTGATTCGATTCGATTCTTTTCTATTCTATTCAATTCGATTATTTTCCATTCGATGATGCAGTTGGATTCTTTTCGATTCGAGTCGATACGATTCGATTCTTTTTGATTAGATACAATTCGATTCTTTTCGATTCGATTCGACTCGATTTCATTTTTTGATTCGATTCGACTAGAATTTAATCGACTGATTCAATTTGATTCTTTTCTTTTCGGTTCGATTCTTTTCTATTCGATTTTTTTCTATTCAATTCGATTCTTTCAATTCAATTCGATTCGATTCGATTCGATTCTTTTCGTTTCAAATCGATTCGTTTCAATTCGAGTCTTTTCAATTCGATTCTTTGCGATTCGATTCGATGTGATATTTTTAATTCGATTCGAATCTTTACGATTCGATTCGATTCTTTTCAATTCGATTCTTTTCGATTCGATTCTTTTTGATTCGATTCATTTCGTTTCGATTCGATTCTTTTCAATTCGATTAGATTCTTTTCCATTTGATCTGATTTGTTTCATTTCGATTCTTTTCGAATCAATTCGATTCTTTTCGATTCCATTAAATTTGATTCGATTCTTTTCAATTCGATTAGATTCTTTTCGATTTGATTCCATTCAGTTCGATTCTTTTCGATTCGATTGGATTCTTTTCGATTTGATTCAATTCTTTCGATTCGATTTGAGTTGATTCTTTTCGATTCGATTCAATACGATTCTTTTCATTTCGATTCTAATCGATTCTCTTCGATTCAATTCGTTTCGATTCTATTCGATTTTTTTCGATTCTATTCTATTCGATTCATTTTGAATCATTTCGATTTGATTCTGTTCGAGTGGTTTCTATTAGATTCTTTTCGATTTGATTCAATTCGATTCGAGTCTTTTTGATTCGAGTCTTTTCGACTCGATGCAATTCAATACGATTCTTTTAGATTCGATTCGATTCGATTGTTTTCGTTTCGATTCGACTTTTTTTGATTCGATTCTTTTCGATTCGATTGTTTTCAATTCGATTGATTCGATTCTTTTCAATTCTATGCTATTCAAAGCGATTCTTTTGTATTTGATTCGATTCGATGGTTTTCTTTTTGATTCGGTTCGATTCGTTTCTTTTCGATTCGATTCAATTCTTTTCGATTCGATTCTTTTCGATTCGAGTTGATTCTTTTCGATTCTATTCTATTCTATTCTTTTCTATTCCATTCGAATCGATTCGTTTTGATTGAATTCGATTCTTTTCAATTCGATTCAATTAGATTCTTTTCGATTGGATTCAATTTGTTTCGAGTCGAATCAATTTGATTCTTTTCGATTGGATTCCATTCGATTCTTTTCGATTTGATTCAATTCGATTCTTTTCGATTCTATTCATTTCGATGATTTAGGTTGAGATTAGAGTCTTTTCGATTTGATTTTTTTCGGTTCGAGTCGATTCATTTCGCTTATTTTGGTTAGGATCAATTCAATTCGATTCTTTTTGATTTGATTTGATTCTATTCGATGTCTTTCGATTCTATTCTATTGTATTCTTTTCGATTCCATTCCGTTCAATTCGATTCTTTTCGATTCCATTCGATTGTTTTAGATTTGATTCCATTCTTTCGATTCTATTTGATATGATTCTTTTCGATTCGATTTGATACGATACTTTTTATTTTGATTCGAATCGATTCTCTTCGGTTCGATTCGTTTTGATTCTTTTCGATTCAATTCTATTCGAATTGTTTCGATTTGATTCGATTCGGTTCTTTTAGATTCTACTTGATTTGTTTCTTTTCGATTCGTTTTGATTCGATTCTTTTTGATTCATGTCGATTCGATTCGATTCTTTTGTTTCGATTCGATTCTTTTCAATTCGAATCTTTTCGTTACATGGAACTCGATTCTTTTCGATTTGATTCTTTATGATTTTTTCAACTCGATTCAATTCGATTCTTTTTTTTATGATAGTCACAGAGAGAGTGAGAGAGGCAGAGACACAGGCAGAGGGAGAAGCAGGCTCCATGCCGCGGGAGCCCAATGTGGGATTCGATCCCGGGTCTCCATGATCGCGCCCTGGGCCAAAGGCAGGCGCTAAACCGCTGCGCCACCCAGGGATCCCTCAGTTCGATTCTTCTTTATTCGAATCTATTCGATTCTTTTTGATTCGATTTGATTCTATTCGATTTTTTTCGATTTGATTCGATTAGTTCCTTCTTGATTCAATTCAATTCATTTCTTTTGATTCAATTCAATTCGATTCTTTTGGATTCGATTCAATTCTTTTGGATTCGATTCTTTTGGATTCGAGTCGAGTAGATTCTTTTCATTTCGATCGGATTCATTTCAATTCGATTCTTTTCGATTCGAATGTTTTCGAATCAATTCGATACTTTTTGATTCGATTCGATTCTTTTCGTGTCGATTTGATTCTTTTCGATTCTTTTCTATTTGTATTGATTCGATTCTTTGCATTTCGATTCGATTTGATTCAATTCGATTCTTTTCGATCAATTCAATTTGATTGTTTTCGATTTGATTCGATTCGATTCTTTTCTATTCTATTCAATTCGATTATTTTCCATTCGATGATGCAGTTGGATTCTTTTCGATTCGAGTCGATACGATTCGATTCTTTTTGATTAGATACAATTCGATTCTTTTCGATTCGATTCGACTCGATTTCATTTTTTGATTCGATTCGACTAGAATTTAATCGACTGATTCAATTTGATTCTTTTCTTTTCGGTTCGATTCTTTTCTATTCGATTTTTTTCTATTCAATTCGATTCTTTCAATTCAATTCGATTCGATTCGATTCGATTCTTTTCGTTTCAAATCGATTCGTTTCAATTCGAGTCTTTTCAATTCGATTCTTTGCGATTCGATTCGATGTGATATTTTTAATTCGATTCGAATCTTTACGATTCGATTCGATTCTTTTCAATTCGATTCTTTTCGATTCGATTCTTTTTGATTCGATTCATTTCGTTTCGATTCGATTCTTTTCAATTCGATTAGATTCTTTTCCATTTGATCTGATTTGTTTCATTTCGATTCTTTTCGAATCAATTCGATTCTTTTCGATTCCATTAAATTTGATTCGATTCTTTTCAATTCGATTAGATTCTTTTCGATTTGATTCCATTCAGTTCGATTCTTTTCGATTCGATTGGATTCTTTTCGATTTGATTCAATTCTTTCGATTCGATTTGAGTTGATTCTTTTCGATTCGATTCAATACGATTCTTTTCATTTCGATTCTAATCGATTCTCTTCGATTCAATTCGTTTCGATTCTATTCGATTTTTTTCGATTCTATTCTATTCGATTCATTTTGAATCATTTCGATTTGATTCTGTTCGAGTGGTTTCTATTAGATTCTTTTCGATTTGATTCAATTCGATTCGAGTCTTTTTGATTCGAGTCTTTTCGACTCGATGCAATTCAATACGATTCTTTTAGATTCGATTCGATTCGATTGTTTTCGTTTCGATTCGACTTTTTTTGATTCGATTCTTTTCGATTCGATTGTTTTCAATTCGATTGATTCGATTCTTTTCAATTCTATGCTATTCAAAGCGATTCTTTTGTATTTGATTCGATTCGATGGTTTTCTTTTTGATTCGGTTCGATTCGTTTCTTTTCGATTCGATTCAATTCTTTTCGATTCGATTCTTTTCGATTCGAGTTGATTCTTTTCGATTCTATTCTATTCTATTCTTTTCTATTCCATTCGAATCGATTCGTTTTGATTGAATTCGATTCTTTTCGATTCGATTCAATTAGATTCTTTTCGATTGGATTCAATTTGTTTCGAGTCGAATCAATTTGATTCTTTTCGATTGGATTCCATTCGATTCTTTTCGATTTGATTCAATTCGATTCTTTTCGATTCTATTCATTTCGATGATTTTCGTTGAGATTAGAGTCTTTTCGATTTGATTTTTTTCGGTTCGAGTCGATTCATTTCGCTTATTTTGGTTAGGATCAATTCAATTCGATTCTTTTTGATTTGATTTGATTCTATTCGATGTCTTTCGATTCTATTCTATTGTATTCTTTTCGATTCCATTCCGTTCAATTCGATTCTTTTCGATTCCATTCGATTGTTTTAGATTTGATTCCATTCTTTCGATTCTATTTGATATGATTCTTTTCGATTCGATTTGATACGATACTTTTTATTTTGATTCGAATCGATTCTCTTCGGTTCGATTCGTTTTGATTCTTTTCGATTCAATTCTATTCGAATTGTTTCGATTTGATTCGATTCGGTTCTTTTAGATTCTACTTGATTTGTTTCTTTTCGATTCGTTTTGATTCGATTCTTTTTGATTCATGTCGATTCGATTCTTTTGTTTCGATTCGATTCTTTTCAATTCGAATCTTTTCGTTACATGGAACTCGATTCTTTTCGATTTGATTCTTTATGATTTTTTCAACTCGATTCAATTCGATTCTTTTTTTTATGATAGTCACAGAGAGAGTGAGAGAGGCAGAGACACAGGCAGAGGGAGAAGCAGGCTCCATGCCGCGGGAGCCCAATGTGGGATTCGATCCCGGGTCTCCATGATCGCGCCCTGGGCCAAAGGCAGGCGCTAAACCGCTGCGCCACCCAGGGATCCCTCAGTTCGATTCTTCTTTATTCGAATCTATTCGATTCTTTTTGATTCGATTTGATTCTATTCGATTTTTTTCGATTTGATTCGATTAGTTCCTTCTTGATTCAATTCAATTCATTTCTTTTGATTCAATTCAATTCGATTCTTTTGGATTCGATTCAATTCTTTTGGATTCGATTCTTTTGGATTCGAGTCGAGTAGATTCTTTTCATTTCGATCGGATTCATTTCAATTCGATTCTTTTCGATTCGAATGTTTTCGAATCAATTCGATACTTTTTGATTCGATTCGATTCTTTTCGTGTCGATTTGATTCTTTTCGATTCTTTTCTATTTGTATTGATTCGATTCTTTGCATTTCGATTCGATTTGATTCAATTCGATTCTTTTCGATCAATTCAATTTGATTTTTTTCGATTTGATTCGATTCGATTCTTTTCTATTCTATTCAATTCGATTATTTTCCATTCGATGATGCAGTTGGATTCTTTTCGATTCGAGTCGATACGATTCGATTCTTTTTGATTAGATACAATTCGATTCTTTTCGATTCGATTCGACTCGATTTCATTTTTTGATTCGATTCGACTAGAATTTAATCGACTGATTCAATTTGATTCTTTTCTTTTCGGTTCGATTCTTTTCTATTCGATTTTTTTCTATTCAATTCGATTCTTTCAATTCAATTCGATTCGATTCGATTCGATTCTTTTCGTTTCAAATCGATTCGTTTCAATTCGAGTCTTTTCAATTCGATTCTTTGCGATTCGATTCGATGTGATATTTTTAATTCGATTCGAATCTTTACGATTCGATTCGATTCTTTTCAATTCGATTCTTTTCGATTCGATTCTTTTTGATTCGATTCATTTCGTTTCGATTCGATTCTTTTCAATTCGATTAGATTCTTTTCCATTTGATCTGATTTGTTTCATTTCGATTCTTTTCGAATCAATTCGATTCTTTTCGATTCCATTAAATTTGATTCGATTCTTTTCAATTCGATTAGATTCTTTTCGATTTGATTCCATTCAGTTCGATTCTTTTCGATTCGATTGGATTCTTTTCGATTTGATTCAATTCTTTCGATTCGATTTGAGTTGATTCTTTTCGATTCGATTCAATACGATTCTTTTCATTTCGATTCTAATCGATTCTCTTCGATTCAATTCGTTTCGATTCTATTCGATTTTTTTCGATTCTATTCTATTCGATTCATTTTGAATCATTTCGATTTGATTCTGTTCGAGTGGTTTCTATTAGATTCTTTTCGATTTGATTCAATTCGATTCGAGTCTTTTTGATTCGAGTCTTTTCGACTCGATGCAATTCAATACGATTCTTTTAGATTCGATTCGATTCGATTGTTTTCGTTTCGATTCGACTTTTTTTGATTCGATTCTTTTCGATTCGATTGTTTTCAATTCGATTGATTCGATTCTTTTCAATTCTATGCTATTCAAAGCGATTCTTTTGTATTTGATTCGATTCGATGGTTTTCTTTTTGATTCGGTTCGATTCGTTTCTTTTCGATTCGATTCAATTCTTTTCGATTCGATTCTTTTCGATTCGAGTTGATTCTTTTCGATTCTATTCTATTCTATTCTTTTCTATTCCATTCGAATCGATTCGTTTTGATTGAATTCGATTCTTTTCAATTCGATTCAATTAGATTCTTTTCGATTGGATTCAATTTGTTTCGAGTCGAATCAATTTGATTCTTTTCGATTGGATTCCATTCGATTCTTTTCGATTTGATTCAATTCGATTCTTTTCGATTCTATTCATTTCGATGATTTAGGTTGAGATTAGAGTCTTTTCGATTTGATTTTTTTCGGTTCGAGTCGATTCATTTCGCTTATTTTGGTTAGGATCAATTCAATTCGATTCTTTTTGATTTGATTTGATTCTATTCGATGTCTTTCGATTCTATTCTATTGTATTCTTTTCGATTCCATTCCGTTCAATTCGATTCTTTTCGATTCCATTCGATTGTTTTAGATTTGATTCCATTCTTTCGATTCTATTTGATATGATTCTTTTCGATTCGATTTGATACGATACTTTTTATTTTGATTCGAATCGATTCTCTTCGGTTCGATTCGTTTTGATTCTTTTCGATTCAATTCTATTCGAATTGTTTCGATTTGATTCGATTCGGTTCTTTTAGATTCTACTTGATTTGTTTCTTTTCGATTCGTTTTGATTCGATTCTTTTTGATTCATGTCGATTCGATTCGATTCTTTTGTTTCGATTCGATTCTTTTCAATTCGAATCTTTTCGTTACATGGAACTCGATTCTTTTCGATTTGATTCTTTATGATTTTTTCAACTCGATTCAATTCGATTCTTTTTTTTATGATAGTCACAGAGAGAGTGAGAGAGGCAGAGACACAGGCAGAGGGAGAAGCAGGCTCCATGCCGCGGGAGCCCAATGTGGGATTCGATCCCGGGTCTCCATGATCGCGCCCTGGGCCAAAGGCAGGCGCTAAACCGCTGCGCCACCCAGGGATCCCTCAGTTCGATTCTTCTTTATTCGAATCTATTCGATTCTTTTTGATTCGATTTGATTCTATTCGATTTTTTTCGATTTGATTCGATTAGTTCCTTCTTGATTCAATTCAATTCATTTCTTTTGATTCAATTCAATTCGATTCTTTTGGATTCGATTCAATTCTTTTGGATTCGATTCTTTTGGATTCGAGTCGAGTAGATTCTTTTCATTTCGATCGGATTCATTTCAATTCGATTCTTTTCGATTCGAATGTTTTCGAATCAATTCGATACTTTTTGATTCGATTCGATTCTTTTCGTGTCGATTTGATTCTTTTCGATTCTTTTCTATTTGTATTGATTCGATTCTTTGCATTTCGATTCGATTTGATTCAATTCGATTCTTTTCGATCAATTCAATTTGATTGTTTTCGATTTGATTCGATTCGATTCTTTTCTATTCTATTCAATTCGATTATTTTCCATTCGATGATGCAGTTGGATTCTTTTCGATTCGAGTCGATACGATTCGATTCTTTTTGATTAGATACAATTCGATTCTTTTCGATTCGATTCGACTCGATTTCATTTTTTGATTCGATTCGACTAGAATTTAATCGACTGATTCAATTTGATTCTTTTCTTTTCGGTTCGATTCTTTTCTATTCGATTTTTTTCTATTCAATTCGATTCTTTCAATTCAATTCGATTCGATTCGATTCGATTCGATTCTTTTCGTTTCAAATCGATTCGTTTCAATTCGAGTCTTTTCAATTCGATTCTTTGCGATTCGATTCGATGTGATATTTTTAATTCGATTCGAATCTTTACGATTCGATTCGATTCTTTTCAATTCGATTCTTTTCGATTCGATTCTTTTTGATTCGATTCATTTCGATTCGATTCGATTCTTTTCAATTCGATTAGATTCTTTTCCATTTGATCTGATTTGTTTCATTTCGATTCTTTTCGAATCAATTCGATTCTTTTCGATTCCATTAAATTTGATTCGATTCTTTTCAATTCGATTAGATTCTTTTCGATTTGATTCCATTCAGTTCGATTCTTTTCGATTCGATTGGATTCTTTTCGATTTGATTCAATTCTTTCGATTCGATTTGAGTTGATTCTTTTCGATTCGATTCAATACGATTCTTTTCATTTCGATTCTAATCGATTCTCTTCGATTCAATTCGTTTCGATTCTATTCGATTTTTTTCGATTCTATTCTATTCGATTCATTTTGAATCATTTCGATTTGATTCTGTTCGAGTGGTTTCTATTAGATTCTTTTCGATTTGATTCAATTCGATTCGAGTCTTTTTGATTCGAGTCTTTTCGACTCGATGCAATTCAATACGATTCTTTTAGATTCGATTCGATTCGATTGTTTTCGTTTCGATTCGACTTTTTTTGATTCGATTCTTTTCGATTCGATTGTTTTCAATTCGATTGATTCGATTCTTTTCAATTCTATGCTATTCAAAGCGATTCTTTTGTATTTGATTCGATTCGATGGTTTTCTTTTTGATTCGGTTCGATTCGTTTCTTTTCGATTCGATTCAATTCTTTTCGATTCGATTCTTTTCGATTCGAGTTGATTCTTTTCGATTCTATTCTATTCTATTCTTTTCTATTCCATTCGAATCGATTCGTTTTGATTGAATTCGATTCTTTTCGATTCGATTCAATTAGATTCTTTTCGATTGGATTCAATTTGTTTCGAGTCGAATCAATTTGATTCTTTTCGATTGGATTCCATTCGATTCTTTTCGATTTGATTCAATTCGATTCTTTTCGATTCTATTCATTTCGATGATTTAGGTTGAGATTAGAGTCTTTTCGATTTGATTTTTTTCGGTTCGAGTCGATTCATTTCGCTTATTTTGGTTAGGATCAATTCAATTCGATTCTTTTTGATTTGATTTGATTCTATTCGATGTCTTTCGATTCTATTCTATTGTATTCTTTTCGATTCCATTCCGTTCAATTCGATTCTTTTCGATTCCATTCGATTGTTTTAGATTTGATTCCATTCTTTCGATTCTATTTGATATGATTCTTTTCGATTCGATTTGATACGATACTTTTTATTTTGATTCGAATCGATTCTCTTCGGTTCGATTCGTTTTGATTCTTTTCGATTCAATTCTATTCGAATTGTTTCGATTTGATTCGATTCGGTTCTTTTAGATTCTACTTGATTTGTTTCTTTTCGATTCGTTTTGATTCGATTCTTTTTGATTCATGTCGATTCGATTCGATTCTTTTGTTTCGATTCGATTCTTTTCAATTCGAATCTTTTCGTTACATGGAATTCGATTCTTTTCGATTTGATTCTTTATGATTTTTTCAACTCGATTCAATTCGATTCTTTTTTTTATGATAGTCACAGAGAGAGTGAGAGAGGCAGAGACACAGGCAGAGGGAGAAGCAGGCTCCATGCCGCGGGAGCCCGATGTGGGATTCGATCCCGGGTCTCCAGGATCGCGCCCTGGGCCAAAGGCAGGCGCTAAACCGCTGCGCCACCCAGGGATCCCTCAGTTCGATTCTTCTTTATTCGAATCTATTCGATTCTTTTTGATTCGATTTGATTCTATTCGATTTTTTTCGATTTGATTCGATTAGTTCCTTCTTGATTCAATTCAATTCATTTCTTTTGATTCAATTCAATTCGATTCTTTTGGATTCGATTCAATTCTTTTGGATTCGATTCTTTTGGATTCGAGTCGAGTAGATTCTTTTCATTTCGATCGGATTCATTTCAATTCGATTCTTTTCGATTCGAATGTTTTCGAATCAATTCGATACTTTTTGATTCGATTCGATTCTTTTCGTGTCGATTTGATTCTTTTCGATTCTTTTCTATTTGTATTGATTCGATTCTTTGCATTTCGATTCGATTTGATTCAATTCGATTCTTTTCGATCAATTCAATTTGATTGTTTTCGATTTGATTCGATTCGATTCTTTTCTATTCTATTCAATTCGATTATTTTCCATTCGATGATGCAGTTGGATTCTTTTCGATTCGAGTCGATACGATTCGATTCTTTTTGATTAGATACAATTCGATTCTTTTCGATTCGATTCGACTCGATTTCATTTTTTGATTCGATTCGACTAGAATTTAATCGACTGATTCAATTTGATTCTTTTCTTTTCGGTTCGATTCTTTTCTATTCGATTTTTTTCTATTCAATTCGATTCTTTCAATTCAATTCGATTCGATTCGATTCGATTCGATTCTTTTCGTTTCAAATCGATTCGTTTCAATTCGAGTCTTTTCAATTCGATTCTTTGCGATTCGATTCGATGTGATATTTTTAATTCGATTCGAATCTTTACGATTCGATTCGATTCTTTTCAATTCGATTCTTTTCGATTCGATTCTTTTTGATTCGATTCATTTCGATTCGATTCGATTCTTTTCAATTCGATTTGATTCTTTTCCATTTGATCTGATTTGTTTCATTTCGATTCTTTTCGAATCAATTCGATTCTTTTCGATTCCATTAAATTTGATTCGATTCTTTTCAATTCGATTAGATTCTTTTCGATTTGATTCCATTCAGTTCGATTCTTTTCGATTCGATTGGATTCTTTTCGATTAGATTCAATTCTTTCGATTCGATTTGAGTTGATTCTTTTCGATTCGATTCAATACGATTCTTTTCATTTCGATTCTAATCGATTCTCTTCGATTCAATTCGTTTCGATTCTATTCGATTTTTTTCGATTCTATTCTATTCGATTCATTTTGAATCATTTCGATTTGATTCTGTTCGAGTGGTTTCTATTAGATTCTTTTCGATTTGATTCAATTCGATTCGAGTCTTTTTGATTCGAGTCTTTTCGACTCGATGCAATTCAATACGATTCTTTTAGATTCGATTCGATTCGATTGTTTTCGTTTCGATTCGACTTTTTTTGATTCGATTCTTTTCGATTCGATTGTTTTCAATTCGATTGATTCGATTCTTTTCAATTCTATGCTATTCAAAGCGATTCTTTTGTATTTGATTCGATTCGATGGTTTTCTTTTTGATTCGGTTCGATTCGTTTCTTTTCGATTCGATTCAATTCTTTTCGATTCGATTCTTTTCGATTCGAGTTGATTCTTTTCGATTCTATTCTATTCTATTCTTTTCTATTCCATTCGAATCGATTCGTTTTGATTGAATTCGATTCTTTTCGATTCGATTCAATTAGATTCTTTTCGATTGGATTCAATTTGTTTCGAGTCGAATCAATTTGATTCTTTTCGATTGGATTCCATTCGAGTCTTTTCGATTTGATTCAATTCGATTCTTTTCGATTCTATTCATTTCGATGATTTTCGTTGAGATTAGAGTCTTTTCGATTTGATTTTTTTCGGTTCGAGTCGATTCATTTCGCTTATTTTGGTTAGGATCAATTCAATTCGATTCTTTTTGATTTGATTTGATTCTATTCGATGTCTTTCGATTCTATTCTATTGTATTCTTTTCGATTCCATTCCGTTCAATTCGATTCTTTTCGATTCCATTCGATTGTTTTAGATTTGATTCCATTCTTTCGATTCTATTTGATATGATTCTTTTCGATTCGATTTGATACGATACTTTTTATTTTGATTCGAATCGATTCTCTTCGGTTCGATTCGTTTTGATTCTTTTCGATTCAATTCTATTCGAATTGTTTCGATTTGATTCGATTCGGTTCTTTTAGATTCTACTTGATTTGTTTCTTTTCGATTCGTTTTGATTCGATTCTTTTTGATTCATGTCGATTCGATTCGATTCTTTTGTTTCGATTCGATTCTTTTCAATTCGAATCTTTTCGTTACATGGAATTCGATTCTTTTCGATTTGATTCTTTATGATTTTTTCAACTCGATTCAATTCGATTCTTTTTTTTATGATAGTCACAGAGAGAGTGAGAGAGGCAGAGACACAGGCAGAGGGAGAAGCAGGCTCCATGCCGCGGGAGCCCGATGTGGGATTCGATCCCGGGTCTCCAGGATCGCGCCCTGGGCCAAAGGCAGGCGCTAAACCGCTGCGCCACCCAGGGATCCCTCAGTTCGATTCTTCTTTATTCGAATCTATTCGATTCTTTTTGATTCGATTTGATTCTATTCGTTTTTTTTCGATTTGATTCGATTAGTTCCTTCTTGATTCAATTCAATTCATTTCTTTTGATTCAATTCAATTCGATTCTTTTGGATTCGATTCAATTCTTTTGGATTCGATTCTTTTGGATTCGAGTCGAGTAGATTCTTTTCATTTCGATCGGATTCATTTCAATTCGATTCTTTTCGATTCGAATGTTTTCGAATCAATTCGATACTTTTTGATTCGATTCGATTCTTTTCGTGTCGATTTGATTCTTTTCGATTCTTTTCTATTTGTATTGATTCGATTCTTTGCATTTCGATTCGATTTGATTCAATTCGATTCTTTTCGATCAATTCAATTTGATTGTTTTCGATTTGATTCGATTCGATTCTTTTCTATTCTATTCAATTCGATTATTTTCCATTCGATGATGCAGTTGGATTCTTTTCGATTCGAGTCGATACGATTCGATTCTTTTTGATTAGATACAATTCGATTCTTTTCGATTCGATTCGACTCGATTTCATTTTTTGATTCGATTCGACTAGAATTTAATCGACTGATTCAATTTGATTCTTTTCTTTTCGGTTCGATTCTTTTCTATTCGATTTTTTTCTATTCAATTCGATTCTTTCAATTCAATTCGATTCGATTCGATTCGATTCGATTCTTTTCGTTTCAAATCGATTCGTTTCAATTCGAGTCTTTTCAATTCGATTCTTTGCGATTCGATTCGATGTGATATTTTTAATTCGATTCGAATCTTTACGATTCGATTCGATTCTTTTCAATTCGATTCTTTTCGATTCGATTCTTTTTGATTCGATTCATTTCGATTCGATTCGATTCTTTTCAATTCGATTTGATTCTTTTCCATTTGATCTGATTTGTTTCATTTCGATTCTTTTCGAATCAATTCGATTCTTTTCGATTCCATTAAATTTGATTCGATTCTTTTCAATTCGATTAGATTCTTTTCGATTTGATTCCATTCAGTTCGATTCTTTTCGATTCGATTGGATTCTTTTCGATTTGATTCAATTCTTTCGATTCGATTTGAGTTGATTCTTTTCGATTCGATTCAATACGATTCTTTTCATTTCGATTCTAATCGATTCTCTTCGATTCAATTCGTTTCGATTCTATTCGATTTTTTTCGATTCTATTCTATTCGATTCATTTTGAATCATTTCGATTTGATTCTGTTCGAGTGGTTTCTATTAGATTCTTTTCGATTTGATTCAATTCGATTCGAGTCTTTTTGATTCGAGTCTTTTCGACTCGATGCAATTCAATACGATTCTTTTAGATTCGATTCGATTCGATTGTTTTCGTTTCGATTCGACTTTTTTTGATTCGATTCTTTTCGATTCGATTGTTTTCAATTCGATTGATTCGATTCTTTTCAATTCTATGCTATTCAAAGCGATTCTTTTGTATTTGATTCGATTCGATTGTTTTCTTTTTGATTCGGTTCGATTCGTTTCTTTTCGATTCGATTCAATTCTTTTCGATTCGATTCTTTTCGATTCGAGTTGATTCTTTTCGATTCTATTCTATTCTATTCTTTTCTATTCCATTCGAATCGATTCGTTTTGATTGAATTCGATTCTTTTCAATTCGATTCAATTAGATTCTTTTCGATTGGATTCAATTTGTTTCGAGTCGAATCAATTTGATTCTTTTCGATTGGATTCCATTCGATTCTTTTCGATTTGATTCAATTCGATTCTTTTCGATTCTATTCATTTCGATGATTTTCGTTGAGATTAGAGTCTTTTCGATTTGATTTTTTTCGGTTCGAGTCGATTCATTTCGCTTATTTTGGTTAGGATCAATTCAATTCGATTCTTTTTGATTTGATTTGATTCTATTCGATGTCTTTCGATTCTATTCTATTGTATTCTTTTCGATTCCATTCCGTTCAATTCGATTCTTTTCGATTCCATTCGATTGTTTTAGATTTGATTCCATTCTTTCGATTCTATTTGATATGATTCTTTTCGATTCGATTTGATACGATACTTTTTATTTTGATTCGAATCGATTCTCTTCGGTTCGATTCGTTTTGATTCTTTTCGATTCAATTCTATTCGAATTGTTTCGATTTGATTCGATTCGGTTCTTTTAGATTCTACTTGATTTGTTTCTTTTCGATTCGTTTTGATTCGATTCTTTTTGATTCATGTCGATTCGATTCGATTCTTTTGTTTCGATTCGATTCTTTTCAATTCGAATCTTTTCGTTACATGGAATTCGATTCTTTTCGATTTGATTCTTTATGATTTTTTCAACTCGATTCAATTCGATTCTTATTTTTATGATAGTCACAGAGAGAGTGAGAGAGGCAGAGACACAGGCAGAGGGAGAAGCAGGCTCCATGCCGCGGGAGCCCGATGTGGGATTCGATCCCGGGTCTCCAGGATCGCGCCCTGGGCCAAAGGCAGGCGCTAAACCGCTGCGCCACCCAGGGATCCCTCAGTTCGATTCTTCTTTATTCGAATCTATTCGATTCTTTTTGATTCGATTTGATTCTATTCGATTTTTTTCGATTTGATTCGATTAGTTCCTTCTTGATTCAATTCAATTCATTTCTTTTGATTCAATTCAATTCGATTCTTTTGGATTCGATTCAATTCTTTTGGATTCGATTCTTTTGGATTCGAGTCGAGTAGATTCTTTTCATTTCGATCGGATTCATTTCAATTCGATTCTTTTCGATTCGAATGTTTTCGAATCAATTCGATACTTTTTGATTCGATTCGATTCTTTTCGTGTCGATTTGATTCTTTTCGATTCTTTTCTATTTGTATTGATTCGATTCTTTGCATTTCGATTCGATTTGATTCAATTCGATTCTTTTCGATCAATTCAATTTGATTGTTTTCGATTTGATTCGATTCGATTCTTTTCTATTCTATTCAATTCGATTATTTTCCATTCGATGATGCAGTTGGATTCTTTTCGATTCGAGTCGATACGATTCGATTCTTTTTGATTAGATACAATTCGATTCTTTTCGATTCGATTCGACTCGATTTCATTTTTTGATTCGATTCGACTAGAATTTAATCGACTGATTCAATTTGATTCTTTTCTTTTCGGTTCGATTCTTTTCTATTCGATTTTTTTCTATTCAATTCGATTCTTTCAATTCAATTCGATTCGATTCGATTCGATTCGATTCTTTTCGTTTCAAATCGATTCGTTTCAATTCGAGTCTTTTCAATTCGATTCTTTGCGATTCGATTCGATGTGATATTTTTAATTCGATTCGAATCTTTACGATTCGATTCGATTCTTTTCAATTCGATTCTTTTCGATTCGATTCTTTTTGATTCGATTCATTTCGATTCGATTCGATTCTTTTCAATTCGATTTGATTCTTTTCCATTTGATCTGATTTGTTTCATTTCGATTCTTTTCGAATCAATTCGATTCTTTTCGATTCCATTAAATTTGATTCGATTCTTTTCAATTCGATTAGATTCTTTTCGATTTGATTCCATTCAGTTCGATTCTTTTCGATTCGATTGGATTCTTTTCGATTTGATTCAATTCTTTCGATTCGATTTGAGTTGATTCTTTTCGATTCGATTCAATACGATTCTTTTCATTTCGATTCTAATCGATTCTCTTCGATTCAATTCGTTTCGATTCTATTCGATTTTTTTCGATTCTATTCTATTCGATTCATTTTGAATCATTTCGATTTGATTCTGTTCGAGTGGTTTCTATTAGATTCTTTTCGATTTGATTCAATTCGATTCGAGTCTTTTTGATTCGAGTCTTTTCGACTCGATGCAATTCAATACGATTCTTTTAGATTCGATTCGATTCGATTGTTTTCGTTTCGATTCGACTTTTTTTGATTCGATTCTTTTCGATTCGATTGTTTTCAATTCGATTGATTCGATTCTTTTCAATTCTATGCTATTCAAAGCGATTCTTTTGTATTTGATTCGATTCGATGGTTTTCTTTTTGATTCGGTTCGATTCGTTTCTTTTCGATTCGATTCAATTCTTTTCGATTCGATTCTTTTCGATTCGAGTTGATTCTTTTCGATTCTATTCTATTCTATTCTTTTCTATTCCATTCGAATCGATTCGTTTTGATTGAATTCGATTCTTTTCGATTCGATTCAATTAGATTCTTTTCGATTGGATTCAATTTGTTTCGAGTCGAATCAATTTGATTCTTTTCGATTGGATTCCATTCGATTCTTTTCGATTTGATTCAATTCGATTCTTTTCGATTCTATTCATTTCGATGATTTTCGTTGAGATTAGAGTCTTTTCGATTTGATTTTTTTCGGTTCGAGTCGATTCATTTCGCTTATTTTGGTTAGGATCAATTCAATTCGATTCTTTTTGATTTGATTTGATTCTATTCGATGTCTTTCGATTCTATTCTATTGTATTCTTTTCGATTCCATTCCGTTCAATTCGATTCTTTTCGATTCCATTCGATTGTTTTAGATTTGATTCCATTCTTTCGATTCTATTTGATATGATTCTTTTCGATTCGATTTGATACGATACTTTTTATTTTGATTCGAATCGATTCTCTTCGGTTCGATTCGTTTTGATTCTTTTCGATTCAATTCTATTCGAATTGTTTCGATTTGATTCGATTCGGTTCTTTTAGATTCTACTTGATTTGTTTCTTTTCGATTCGTTTTGATTCGATTCTTTTTGATTCATGTCGATTCGATTCGATTCTTTTGTTTCGATTCGATTCTTTTCAATTCGAATCTTTTCGTTACATGGAATTCGATTCTTTTCGATTTGATTCTTTATGATTTTTTCAACTCGATTCAATTCGATTCTTATTTTTATGATAGTCACAGAGAGAGTGAGAGAGGCAGAGACACAGGCAGAGGGAGAAGCAGGCTCCATGCCGCGGGAGCCCGATGTGGGATTCGATCCCGGGTCTCCAGGATCGCGCCCTGGGCCAAAGGCAGGCGCTAAACCGCTGCGCCACCCAGGGATCCCTCAGTTCGATTCTTCTTTATTCGAATCTATTCGATTCTTTTTGATTCGATTTGATTCTATTCGATTTTTTTCGATTTGATTCGATTAGTTCCTTCTTGATTCAATTCAATTCATTTCTTTTGATTCAATTCAATTCGATTCTTTTGGATTCGATTCAATTCTTTTGGATTCGATTCTTTTGGATTCGAGTCGAGTAGATTCTTTTCATTTCGATCGGATTCATTTCAATTCGATTCTTTTCGATTCGAATGTTTTCGAATCAATTCGATACTTTTTGATTCGATTCGATTCTTTTCGTGTCGATTTGATTCTTTTCGATTCTTTTCTATTTGTATTGATTCGATTCTTTGCATTTCGATTCGATTTGATTCAATTCGATTCTTTTCGATCAATTCAATTTGATTGTTTTCGATTTGATTCGATTCGATTCTTTTCTATTCTATTCAATTCGATTATTTTCCATTCGATGATGCAGTTGGATTCTTTTCGATTCGAGTCGATACGATTCGATTCTTTTTGATTAGATACAATTCGATTCTTTTCGATTCGATTCGACTCGATTTCATTTTTTGATTCGATTCGACTAGAATTTAATCGACTGATTCAATTTGATTCTTTTCTTTTCGGTTCGATTCTTTTCTATTCGATTTTTTTCTATTCAATTCGATTCTTTCAATTCAATTCGATTCGATTCGATTCGATTCGATTCTTTTCGTTTCAAATCGATTCGTTTCAATTCGAGTCTTTTCAATTCGATTCTTTGCGATTCGATTCGATGTGATATTTTTAATTCGATTCGAATCTTTACGATTCGATTCGATTCTTTTCAATTCGATTCTTTTCGATTCGATTCTTTTTGATTCGATTCATTTCGATTCGATTCGATTCTTTTCAATTCGATTTGATTCTTTTCCATTTGATCTGATTTGTTTCATTTCGATTCTTTTCGAATCAATTCGATTCTTTTCGATTCCATTAAATTTGATTCGATTCTTTTCAATTCGATTAGATTCTTTTCGATTTGATTCCATTCAGTTCGATTCTTTTCGATTCGATTGGATTCTTTTCGATTTGATTCAATTCTTTCGATTCGATTTGAGTTGATTCTTTTCGATTCGATTCAATACGATTCTTTTCATTTCGATTCTAATCGATTCTCTTCGATTCAATTCGTTTCGATTCTATTCGATTTTTTTCGATTCTATTCTATTCGATTCATTTTGAATCATTTCGATTTGATTCTGTTCGAGTGGTTTCTATTAGATTCTTTTCGATTTGATTCAATTCGATTCGAGTCTTTTTGATTCGAGTCTTTTCGACTCGATGCAATTCAATACGATTCTTTTAGATTCGATTCGATTCGATTGTTTTCGTTTCGATTCGACTTTTTTTGATTCGATTCTTTTCGATTCGATTGTTTTCAATTCGATTGATTCGATTCTTTTCAATTCTATGCTATTCAAAGCGATTCTTTTGTATTTGATTCGATTCGATGGTTTTCTTTTTGATTTGGTTCGATTCGTTTCTTTTCGATTCGATTCAATTCTTTTCGATTCGATTCTTTTCGATTCGAGTTGATTCTTTTCGATTCTATTCTATTCTATTCTTTTCTATTCCATTCGAATCGATTCGTTTTGATTGAATTCGATTCTTTTCGATTCGATTCAATTAGATTCTTTTCGATTGGATTCAATTTGTTTCGAGTCGAATCAATTTGATTCTTTTCGATTGGATTCCATTCGATTCTTTTCGATTTGATTCAATTCGATTCTTTTCGATTCTATTCATTTCGATGATTTTCGTTGAGATTAGAGTCTTTTCGATTTGATTTTTTTCGGTTCGAGTCGATTCATTTCGCTTATTTTGGTTAGGATCAATTCAATTCGATTCTTTTTGATTTGATTTGATTCTATTCGATGTCTTTCGATTCTATTCTATTGTATTCTTTTCGATTCCATTCCGTTCAATTCGATTCTTTTCGATTCCATTCGATTGTTTTAGATTTGATTCCATTCTTTCGATTCTATTTGATATGATTCTTTTCGATTCGATTTGATACGATACTTTTTATTTTGATTCGAATCGATTCTCTTCGGTTCGATTCGTTTTGATTCTTTTCGATTCAATTCTATTCGAATTGTTTCGATTTGATTCGATTCGGTTCTTTTAGATTCTACTTGATTTGTTTCTTTTCGATTCGTTTTGATTCGATTCTTTTTGATTCATGTCGATTCGATTCGATTCTTTTGTTTCGATTCGATTCTTTTCAATTCGAATCTTTTCGTTACATGGAATTCGATTCTTTTCGATTTGATTCTTTATGATTTTTTCAACTCGATTCAATTCGATTCTTTTTTTTATGATAGTCACAGAGAGAGTGAGAGAGGCAGAGACACAGGCAGAGGGAGAAGCAGGCTCCATGCCGCGGGAGCCCGATGTGGGATTCGATCCCGGGTCTCCAGGATCGCGCCCTGGGCCAAAGGCAGGCGCTAAACCGCTGCGCCACCCAGGGATCCCTCAGTTCGATTCTTCTTTATTCGAATCTATTCGATTCTTTTTGATTCGATTTGATTCTATTCGATTTTTTTCGATTTGATTCGATTAGTTCCTTCTTGATTCAATTCAATTCATTTCTTTTGATTCAATTCAATTCGATTCTTTTGGATTCGATTCAATTCTTTTGGATTCGATTCTTTTGGATTCGAGTCGAGTAGATTCTTTTCATTTCGATCGGATTCATTTCAATTCGATTCTTTTCGATTCGAATGTTTTCGAATCAATTCGATACTTTTTGATTCGATTCGATTCTTTTCGTGTCGATTTGATTCTTTTCGATTCTTTTCTATTTGTATTGATTCGATTCTTTGCATTTCGATTCGATTTGATTCAATTCGATTCTTTTCGATCAATTCAATTTGATTGTTTTCGATTTGATTCGATTCGATTCTTTTCTATTCTATTCAATTCGATTATTTTCCATTCGATGATGCAGTTGGATTCTTTTCGATTCGAGTCGATACGATTCGATTCTTTTTGATTAGATACAATTCGATTCTTTTCGATTCGATTCGACTCGATTTCATTTTTTGATTCGATTCGACTAGAATTTAATCGACTGATTCAATTTGATTCTTTTCTTTTCGGTTCGATTCTTTTCTATTCGATTTTTTTCTATTCAATTCGATTCTTTCAATTCAATTCGATTCGATTCGATTCGATTCGATTCTTTTCGTTTCAAATCGATTCGTTTCAATTCGAGTCTTTTCAATTCGATTCTTTGCGATTCGATTCGATGTGATATTTTTAATTCGATTCGAATCTTTACGATTCGATTCGATTCTTTTCAATTCGATTCTTTTCGATTCGATTCTTTTTGATTCGATTCATTTCGATTCGATTCGATTCTTTTCAATTCGATTTGATTCTTTTCCATTTGATCTGATTTGTTTCATTTCGATTCTTTTCGAATCAATTCGATTCTTTTCGATTCCATTAAATTTGATTCGATTCTTTTCAATTCGATTAGATTCTTTTCGATTTGATTCCATTCAGTTCGATTCTTTTCGATTCGATTGGATTCTTTTCGATTTGATTCAATTCTTTCGATTCGATTTGAGTTGATTCTTTTCGATTCGATTCAATACGATTCTTTTCATTTCGATTCTAATCGATTCTCTTCGATTCAATTCGTTTCGATTCTATTCGATTTTTTTCGATTCTATTCTATTCGATTCATTTTGAATCATTTCGATTTGATTCTGTTCGAGTGGTTTCTATTAGATTCTTTTCGATTTGATTCAATTCGATTCGAGTCTTTTTGATTCGAGTCTTTTCGACTCGATGCAATTCAATACGATTCTTTTAGATTCGATTCGATTCGATTGTTTTCGTTTCGATTCGACTTTTTTTGATTCGATTCTTTTCGATTCGATTGTTTTCAATTCGATTGATTCGATTCTTTTCAATTCTATGCTATTCAAAGCGATTCTTTTGTATTTGATTCGATTCGATGGTTTTCTTTTTGATTCGGTTCGATTCGTTTCTTTTCGATTCGATTCAATTCTTTTCGATTCGATTCTTTTCGATTCGAGTTGATTCTTTTCGATTCTATTCTATTCTATTCTTTTCTATTCCATTCGAATCGATTCGTTTTGATTGAATTCGATTCTTTTCGATTCGATTCAATTAGATTCTTTTCGATTGGATTCAATTTGTTTCGAGTCGAATCAATTTGATTCTTTTCGATTGGATTCCATTCGATTCTTTTCGATTTGATTCAATTCGATTCTTTTCGATTCTATTCATTTCGATGATTTTCGTTGAGATTAGAGTCTTTTCGATTTGATTTTTTTCGGTTCGAGTCGATTCATTTCGCTTATTTTGGTTAGGATCAATTCAATTCGATTCTTTTTGATTTGATTTGATTCTATTCGATGTCTTTCGATTCTATTCTATTGTATTCTTTTCGATTCCATTCCGTTCAATTCGATTCTTTTCGATTCCATTCGATTGTTTTAGATTTGATTCCATTCTTTCGATTCTATTTGATATGATTCTTTTCGATTCGATTTGATACGATACTTTTTATTTTGATTCGAATCGATTCTCTTCGGTTCGATTCGTTTTGATTCTTTTCGATTCAATTCTATTCGAATTGTTTCGATTTGATTCGATTCGGTTCTTTTAGATTCTACTTGATTTGTTTCTTTTCGATTCGTTTTGATTCGATTCTTTTTGATTCATGTCGATTCGATTCGATTCTTTTGTTTCGATTCGATTCTTTTCAATTCGAATCTTTTCGTTACATGGAATTCGATTCTTTTCGATTTGATTCTTTATGATTTTTTCAACTCGATTCAATTCGATTCTTATTTTTATGATAGTCACAGAGAGAGTGAGAGAGGCAGAGACACAGGCAGAGGGAGAAGCAGGCTCCATGCCGCGGGAGCCCGATGTGGGATTCGATCCCGGGTCTCCAGGATCGCGCCCTGGGCCAAAGGCAGGCGCTAAACCGCTGCGCCACCCAGGGATCCCTCAGTTCGATTCTTCTTTATTCGAATCTATTCGATTCTTTTTGATTCGATTTGATTCTATTCGATTTTTTTCGATTTGATTCGATTAGTTCCTTCTTGATTCAATTCAATTCATTTCTTTTGATTCAATTCAATTCGATTCTTTTGGATTCGATTCAATTCTTTTGGATTCGATTCTTTTGGATTCGAGTCGAGTAGATTCTTTTCATTTCGATCGGATTCATTTCAATTCGATTCTTTTCGATTCGAATGTTTTCGAATCAATTCGATACTTTTTGATTCGATTCGATTCTTTTCGTGTCGATTTGATTCTTTTCGATTCTTTTCTATTTGTATTGATTCGATTCTTTGCATTTCGATTCGATTTGATTCAATTCGATTCTTTTCGATCAATTCAATTTGATTGTTTTCGATTTGATTCGATTCGATTCTTTTCTATTCTATTCAATTCGATTATTTTCCATTCGATGATGCAGTTGGATTCTTTTCGATTCGAGTCGATACGATTCGATTCTTTTTGATTAGATACAATTCGATTCTTTTCGATTCGATTCGACTCGATTTCATTTTTTGATTCGATTCGACTAGAATTTAATCGACTGATTCAATTTGATTCTTTTCTTTTCGGTTCGATTCTTTTCTATTCGATTTTTTTCTATTCAATTCGATTCTTTCAATTCAATTCGATTCGATTCGATTCGATTCGATTCTTTTCGTTTCAAATCGATTCGTTTCGATTCGAGTCTTTTCAATTCGATTCTTTGCGATTCGATTCGATGTGATATTTTTAATTCGATTCGAATCTTTACGATTCGATTCGATTCTTTTCAATTCGATTCTTTTCGATTCGATTCTTTTTGATTCGATTCATTTCGATTCGATTCGATTCTTTTCAATTCGATTTGATTCTTTTCCATTTGATCTGATTTGTTTCATTTCGATTCTTTTCGAATCAATTCGATTCTTTTCGATTCCATTAAATTTGATTCGATTCTTTTCAATTCGATTAGATTCTTTTCGATTTGATTCCATTCAGTTCGATTCTTTTCGATTCGATTGGATTCTTTTCGATTTGATTCAATTCTTTCGATTCGATTTGAGTTGATTCTTTTCGATTCGATTCAATACGATTCTTTTCATTTCGATTCTAATCGATTCTCTTCGATTCAATTCGTTTCGATTCTATTCGATTTTTTTCGATTCTATTCTATTCGATTCATTTTGAATCATTTCGATTTGATTCTGTTCGAGTGGTTTCTATTAGATTCTTTTCGATTTGATTCAATTCGATTCGAGTCTTTTTGATTCGAGTCTTTTCGACTCGATGCAATTCAATACGATTCTTTTAGATTCGATTCGATTCGATTGTTTTCGTTTCGATTCGACTTTTTTTGATTCGATTCTTTTCGATTCGATTGTTTTCAATTCGATTGATTCGATTCTTTTCAATTCTATGCTATTCAAAGCGATTCTTTTGTATTTGATTCGATTCGATGGTTTTCTTTTTGATTTGGTTCGATTCGTTTCTTTTCGATTCGATTCAATTCTTTTCGATTCGATTCTTTTCGATTCGAGTTGATTCTTTTCGATTCTATTCTATTCTATTCTTTTCTATTCCATTCGAATCGATTCGTTTTGATTGAATTCGATTCTTTTCGATTCGATTCAATTAGATTCTTTTCGATTGGATTCAATTTGTTTCGAGTCGAATCAATTTGATTCTTTTCGATTGGATTCCATTCGATTCTTTTCGATTTGATTCAATTCGATTCTTTTCGATTCTATTCATTTCGATGATTTTCGTTGAGATTAGAGTCTTTTCGGTTTGATTTTTTTCGGTTCGAGTCGATTCATTTCGCTTATTTTGGTTAGGATCAATTCAATTCGATTCTTTTTGATTTGATTTGATTCTATTCGATGTCTTTCGATTCTATTCTATTGTATTCTTTTCGATTCCATTCCGTTCAATTCGATTCTTTTCGATTCCATTCGATTGTTTTAGATTTGATTCCATTCTTTCGATTCTATTTGATATGATTCTTTTCGATTCGATTTGATACGATACTTTTTATTTTGATTCGAATCGATTCTCTTCGGTTCGATTCGTTTTGATTCTTTTCGATTCAATTCTATTCGAATTGTTTCGATTTGATTCGATTCGGTTCTTTTAGATTCTACTTGATTTGTTTCTTTTCGATTCGTTTTGATTCGATTCTTTTTGATTCATGTCGATTCGATTCTTTTGTTTCGATTCGATTCTTTTCAATTCGAATCTTTTCGTTACATGGAACTCGATTCTTTTCGATTTGATTCTTTATGATTTTTTCAACTCGATTCAATTCGATTCTTTTTTTTATGATAGTCACAGAGAGAGTGAGAGAGGCAGAGACACAGGCAGAGGGAGAAGCAGGCTCCATGCCGCGGGAGCCCGATGTGGGATTCGATCCCGGGTCTCCATGATCGCGCCCTGGGCCAAAGGCAGGCGCTAAACCGCTGCGCCACCCAGGGATCCCTCAGTTCGATTCTTCTTTATTCGAATCTATTCGATTCTTTTTGATTCGATTTGATTCTATTCGATTTTTTTCGATTTGATTCGATTAGTTCCTTCTTGATTCAATTCAATTCATTTCTTTTGATTCAATTCAATTCGATTCTTTTGGATTCGATTCAATTCTTTTGGATTCGATTCTTTTGGATTCGAGTCGAGTAGATTCTTTTCATTTCGATCGGATTCATTTCAATTCGATTCTTTTCGATTCGAATGTTTTCGAATCAATTCGATACTTTTTGATTCGATTCGATTCTTTTCGTGTCGATTTGATTCTTTTCGATTCTTTTCTATTTGTATTGATTCGATTCTTTGCATTTCGATTCGATTTGATTCAATTCGATTCTTTTCGATCAATTCAATTTGATTGTTTTCGATTTGATTCGATTCGATTCTTTTCTATTCTATTCAATTCGATTATTTTCCATTCGATGATGCAGTTGGATTCTTTTCGATTCGAGTCGATACGATTCGATTCTTTTTGATTAGATACAATTCGATTCTTTTCGATTCGATTCGACTCGATTTCATTTTTTGATTCGATTCGACTAGAATTTAATCGACTGATTCAATTTGATTCTTTTCTTTTCGGTTCGATTCTTTTCTATTCGATTTTTTTCTATTCAATTCGATTCTTTCAATTCAATTCGATTCGATTCGATTCGATTCTTTTCGTTTCAAATCGATTCGTTTCGATTCGAGTCTTTTCAATTCGATTCTTTGCGATTCGATTCGATGTGATATTTTTAATTCGATTCGAATCTTTACGATTCGATTCGATTCTTTTCAATTCGATTCTTTTCGATTCGATTCTTTTTGATTCGATTCATTTCGTTTCGATTCGATTCTTTTCAATTCGATTAGATTCTTTTCCATTTGATCTGATTTGTTTCATTTCGATTCTTTTCGAATCAATTCGATTCTTTTCGATTCCATTAAATTTGATTCGATTCTTTTCAATTCGATTAGATTCTTTTCGATTTGATTCCATTCAGTTCGATTCTTTTCGATTCGATTGGATTCTTTTCGATTTGATTCAATTCTTTCGATTCGATTTGAGTTGATTCTTTTCGATTCGATTCAATACGATTCTTTTCATTTCGATTCTAATCGATTCTCTTCGATTCAATTCGTTTCGATTCTATTCGATTTTTTTCGATTCTATTCTATTCGATTCATTTTGAATCATTTCGATTTGATTCTGTTCGAGTGGTTTCTATTAGATTCTTTTCGATTTGATTCAATTCGATTCGAGTCTTTTTGATTCGAGTCTTTTCGACTCGATGCAATTCAATACGATTCTTTTAGATTCGATTCGATTCGATTGTTTTCGTTTCGATTCGACTTTTTTTGATTCGATTCTTTTCGATTCGATTGTTTTCAATTCGATTGATTCGATTCTTTTCAATTCTATGCTATTCAAAGCGATTCTTTTGTATTTGATTCGATTCGATGGTTTTCTTTTTGATTCGGTTCGATTCGTTTCTTTTCGATTCGATTCAATTCTTTTCGATTCGATTCTTTTCGATTCGAGTTGATTCTTTTCGATTCTATTCTATTCTATTCTTTTCTATTCCATTCGAATCGATTCGTTTTGATTGAATTCGATTCTTTTCGATTCGATTCAATTAGATTCTTTTCGATTGGATTCAATTTGTTTCGAGTCGAATCAATTTGATTCTTTTCGATTGGATTCCATTCGATTCTTTTCGATTTGATTCAATTCGATTCTTTTCGATTCTATTCATTTCGATGATTTAGGTTGAGATTAGAGTCTTTTCGGTTTGATTTTTTTCGGTTCGAGTCGATTCATTTCGCTTATTTTGGTTAGGATCAATTCAATTCGATTCTTTTTGATTTGATTTGATTCTATTCGATGTCTTTCGATTCTATTCTATTGTATTCTTTTCGATTCCATTCCGTTCAATTCGATTCTTTTCGATTCCATTCGATTGTTTTAGATTTGATTCCATTCTTTCGATTCTATTTGATATGATTCTTTTCGATTCGATTTGATACGATACTTTTTATTTTGATTCGAATCGATTCTCTTCGGTTCGATTCGTTTTGATTCTTTTCGATTCAATTCTATTCGAATTGTTTCGATTTGATTCGATTCGGTTCTTTTAGATTCTACTTGATTTGTTTCTTTTCGATTCGTTTTGATTCGATTCTTTTTGATTCATGTCGATTCGATTCGATTCTTTTGTTTCGATTCGATTCTTTTCAATTCGAATCTTTTCGTTACATGGAATTCGATTCTTTTCGATTTGATTCTTTATGATTTTTTCAACTCGATTCAATTCGATTCTTTTTTTTATGATAGTCACAGAGAGAGTGAGAGAGGCAGAGACACAGGCAGAGGGAGAAGCAGGCTCCATGCCGCGGGAGCCCGATGTGGGATTCGATCCCGGGTCTCCAGGATCACGCCCTGGGCCAAAGGCAGGCGCTAAACCGCTGCGCCACCCAGGGATCCCTCAGTTCGATTCTTCTTTATTCGAATCTATTCGATTCTTTTTGATTCGATTTGATTCTATTCGATTTTTTTCGATTTGATTCGATTAGTTCCTTCTTGATTCAATTCAATTCATTTCTTTTGATTCAATTCAATTCGATTCTTTTGGATTCGATTCAATTCTTTTGGATTCGATTCTTTTGGATTCGAGTCGAGTAGATTCTTTTCATTTCGATCGGATTCATTTCAATTCGATTCTTTTCGATTCGAATGTTTTCGAATCAATTCGATACTTTTTGATTCGATTCGATTCTTTTCGTGTCGATTTGATTCTTTTCGATTCTTTTCTATTTGTATTGATTCGATTCTTTGCATTTCGATTCGATTTGATTCAATTCGATTCTTTTCGATCAATTCAATTTGATTGTTTTCGATTTGATTCGATTCGATTCTTTTCTATTCTATTCAATTCGATTATTTTCCATTCGATGATGCAGTTGGATTCTTTTCGATTCGAGTCGATACGATTCGATTCTTTTTGATTAGATACAATTCGATTCTTTTCGATTCGATTCGACTCGATTTCATTTTTTGATTCGATTCGACTAGAATTTAATCGACTGATTCAATTTGATTCTTTTCTTTTCGGTTCGATTCTTTTCTATTCGATTTTTTTCTATTCAATTCGATTCTTTCAATTCAATTCGATTCGATTCGATTCGATTCGATTCTTTTCGTTTCAAATCGATTCGTTTCAATTCGAGTCTTTTCAATTCGATTCTTTGCGATTCGATTCGATGTGATATTTTTAATTCGATTCGAATCTTTACGATTCGATTCGATTCTTTTCAATTCGATTCTTTTCGATTCGATTCTTTTTGATTCGATTCATTTCGATTCGATTCGATTCTTTTCAATTCGATTTGATTCTTTTCCATTTGATCTGATTTGTTTCATTTCGATTCTTTTCGAATCAATTCGATTCTTTTCGATTCCATTAAATTTGATTCGATTCTTTTCAATTCGATTAGATTCTTTTCGATTTGATTCCATTCAGTTCGATTCTTTTCGATTCGATTGGATTCTTTTCGATTTGATTCAATTCTTTCGATTCGATTTGAGTTGATTCTTTTCGATTCGATTCAATACGATTCTTTTCATTTCGATTCTAATCGATTCTCTTCGATTCAATTCGTTTCGATTCTATTCGATTTTTTTCGATTCTATTCTATTCGATTCATTTTGAATCATTTCGATTTGATTCTGTTCGAGTGGTTTCTATTAGATTCTTTTCGATTTGATTCAATTCGATTCGAGTCTTTTTGATTCGAGTCTTTTCGACTCGATGCAATTCAATACGATTCTTTTAGATTCGATTCGATTCGATTGTTTTCGTTTCGATTCGACTTTTTTTGATTCGATTCTTTTCGATTCGATTGTTTTCAATTCGATTGATTCGATTCTTTTCAATTCTATGCTATTCAAAGCGATTCTTTTGTATTTGATTCGATTCGATGGTTTTCTTTTTGATTCGGTTCGATTCGTTTCTTTTCGATTCGATTCAATTCTTTTCGATTCGATTCTTTTCGATTCGAGTTGATTCTTTTCGATTCTATTCTATTCTATTCTTTTCTATTCCATTCGAATCGATTCGTTTTGATTGAATTCGATTCTTTTCGATTCGATTCAATTAGATTCTTTTCGATTGGATTCAATTTGTTTCGAGTCGAATCAATTTGATTCTTTTCGATTGGATTCCATTCGATTCTTTTCGATTTGATTCAATTCGATTCTTTTCGATTCTATTCATTTCGATGATTTAGGTTGAGATTAGAGTCTTTTCGATTTGATTTTTTTCGGTTCGAGTCGATTCATTTCGCTTATTTTGGTTAGGATCAATTCAATTCGATTCTTTTTGATTTGATTTGATTCTATTCGATGTCTTTCGATTCTATTCTATTGTATTCTTTTCGATTCCATTCCGTTCAATTCGATTCTTTTCGATTCCATTCGATTGTTTTAGATTTGATTCCATTCTTTCGATTCTATTTGATATGATTCTTTTCGATTCGATTTGATACGATACTTTTTATTTTGATTCGAATCGATTCTCTTTGGTTCGATTCGTTTTGATTCTTTTCGATTCAATTCTATTCGAATTGTTTCGATTTGATTCGATTCGGTTCTTTTAGATTCTACTTGATTTGTTTCTTTTCGATTCGTTTTGATTCGATTCTTTTTGATTCATGTCGATTCGATTCGATTCTTTTGTTTCGATTCGATTCTTTTCAATTCGAATCTTTTCGTTACATGGAATTCGATTCTTTTCGATTTGATTCTTTATGATTTTTTCAACTCGATTCAATTCGATTCTTTTTTTTATGATAGTCACAGAGAGAGTGAGAGAGGCAGAGACACAGGCAGAGGGAGAAGCAGGCTCCATGCCGCGGGAGCCCGATGTGGGATTCGATCCCGGGTCTCCAGGATCGCGCCCTGGGCCAAAGGCAGGCGCTAAACCGCTGCGCCACCCAGGGATCCCTCAGTTCGATTCTTCTTTATTCGAATCTATTCGATTCTTTTTGATTCGATTTGATTCTATTCGATTTTTTTCGATTTGATTCGATTAGTTCCTTCTTGATTCAATTCAATTCATTTCTTTTGATTCAATTCAATTCGATTCTTTTGGATTCGATTCAATTCTTTTGGATTCGATTCTTTTGGATTCGAGTCGAGTAGATTCTTTTCATTTCGATCGGATTCATTTCAATTCGATTCTTTTCGATTCGAATGTTTTCGAATCAATTCGATACTTTTTGATTCGATTCGATTCTTTTCGTGTCGATTTGATTCTTTTCGATTCTTTTCTATTTGTATTGATTCGATTCTTTGCATTTCGATTCGATTTGATTCAATTCGATTCTTTTCGATCAATTCAATTTGATTGTTTTCGATTTGATTCGATTCGATTCTTTTCTATTCTATTCAATTCGATTATTTTCCATTCGATGATGCAGTTGGATTCTTTTCGATTCGAGTCGATACGATTCGATTCTTTTTGATTAGATACAATTCGATTCTTTTCGATTCGATTCGACTCGATTTCATTTTTTGATTCGATTCGACTAGAATTTAATCGACTGATTCAATTTGATTCTTTTCTTTTCGGTTCGATTCTTTTCTATTCGATTTTTTTCTATTCAATTCGATTCTTTCAATTCAATTCGATTCGATTCGATTCGATTCGATTCTTTTCGTTTCAAATCGATTCGTTTCAATTCGAGTCTTTTCAATTCGATTCTTTGCGATTCGATTCGATGTGATATTTTTAATTCGATTCGAATCTTTACGATTCGATTCGATTCTTTTCAATTCGATTCTTTTCGATTCGATTCTTTTTGATTCGATTCATTTCGATTCGATTCGATTCTTTTCAATTCGATTTGATTCTTTTCCATTTGATCTGATTTGTTTCATTTCGATTCTTTTCGAATCAATTCGATTCTTTTCGATTCCATTAAATTTGATTCGATTCTTTTCAATTCGATTAGATTCTTTTCGATTTGATTCCATTCAGTTCGATTCTTTTCGATTCGATTGGATTCTTTTCGATTAGATTCAATTCTTTCGATTCGATTTGAGTTGATTCTTTTCGATTCGATTCAATACGATTCTTTTCATTTCGATTCTAATCGATTCTCTTCGATTCAATTCGTTTCGATTCTATTCGATTTTTTTCGATTCTATTCTATTCGATTCATTTTGAATCATTTCGATTTGATTCTGTTCGAGTGGTTTCTATTAGATTCTTTTCGATTTGATTCAATTCGATTCGAGTCTTTTTGATTCGAGTCTTTTCGACTCGATGCAATTCAATACGATTCTTTTAGATTCGATTCGATTCGATTGTTTTCGTTTCGATTCGACTTTTTTTGATTCGATTCTTTTCGATTCGATTGTTTTCAATTCGATTGATTCGATTCTTTTCAATTCTATGCTATTCAAAGCGATTCTTTTGTATTTGATTCGATTCGATGGTTTTCTTTTTGATTCGGTTCGATTCGTTTCTTTTCGATTCGATTCAATTCTTTTCGATTCGATTCTTTTCGATTCGAGTTGATTCTTTTCGATTCTATTCTATTCTATTCTTTTCTATTCCATTCGAATCGATTCGTTTTGATTGAATTCGATTCTTTTCGATTCGATTCAATTAGATTCTTTTCGATTGGATTCAATTTGTTTCGAGTCGAATCAATTTGATTCTTTTCGATTGGATTCCATTCGAGTCTTTTCGATTTGATTCAATTCGATTCTTTTCGATTCTATTCATTTCGATGATTTTCGTTGAGATTAGAGTCTTTTCGATTTGATTTTTTTCGGTTCGAGTCGATTCATTTCGCTTATTTTGGTTAGGATCAATTCAATTCGATTCTTTTTGATTTGATTTGATTCTATTCGATGTCTTTCGATTCTATTCTATTGTATTCTTTTCGATTCCATTCCGTTCAATTCGATTCTTTTCGATTCCATTCGATTGTTTTAGATTTGATTCCATTCTTTCGATTCTATTTGATATGATTCTTTTCGATTCGATTTGATACGATACTTTTTATTTTGATTCGAATCGATTCTCTTCGGTTCGATTCGTTTTGATTCTTTTCGATTCAATTCTATTCGAATTGTTTCGATTTGATTCGATTCGGTTCTTTTAGATTCTACTTGATTTGTTTCTTTTCGATTCGTTTTGATTCGATTCTTTTTGATTCATGTCGATTCGATTCGATTCTTTTGTTTCGATTCGATTCTTTTTAATTCGAATCTTTTCGTTACATGGAATTCGATTCTTTTCGATTTGATTCTTTATGATTTTTTCAACTCGATTCAATTCGATTCTTTTTTTATGATAGTCACAGAGAGAGTGAGAGAGGCAGAGACACAGGCAGAGGGAGAAGCAGGCTCCATGCAGCGGGAGCCCGATGTGGGATTCGATCCCGGGTCTCCAGGATCGCGCCCTGGGCCAAAGGCAGGCGCTAAACCGCTGCGCCACCCAGGGATCCCTCAGTTCGATTCTTCTTTATTCGAATCTATTCGGTTCTTTTTGATTCGATTTGATTCTATTCGATTTTTTTCGATTTGATTCGATTAGTTCCTTCTTGATTCAATTCAATTCATTTCTTTTGATTCAATTCAATTCGATTCTTTTGGATTCGATTCAATTCTTTTGGATTCGATTCTTTTGGATTCGAGTCGAGTAGATTCTTTTCATTTCGATCGGATTCATTTCAATTCGATTCTTTTCGATTCGAATGTTTTCGAATCAATTCGATACTTTTTGATTCGATTCGATTCTTTTCGTGTCGATTTGATTCTTTTCGATTCTTTTCTATTTGTATTGATTCGATTCTTTGCATTTCGATTCGATTTGATTCAATTCGATTCTTTTCGATCAATTCAATTTGATTGTTTTCGATTTGATTCGATTCGATTCTTTTCTATTCTATTCAATTCGATTATTTTCCATTCGATGATGCAATTGGATTCTTTTCGATTCGAGTCGATACGATTCGATTCTTTTTGATTAGATACAATTCGATTCTTTTCGATTCGATTCGACTCGATTTCATTTTTTGATTCGATTCGACTAGAATTTAATCGACTGATTCAATTTGATTCTTTTCTTTTCGGTTCGATTCTTTTCTATTCGATTTTTTTCTATTCAATTCGATTCTTTCAATTCAATTCGATTCGATTCGATTCGATTCTTTTCGTTTCAAATCGATTCGTTTCAATTCGAGTCTTTTCAATTCGATTCTTTGCGATTCGATTCGATGTGATATTTTTAATTCGATTCGAATCTTTACGATTCGATTCGATTCTTTTCAATTCGATTCTTTTCGATTCGATTCATTTCGATTCGATTCGATTCTTTTCAATTCGATTTGATTCTTTTCCATTTGATCTGATTTGTTTCATTTCGATTCTTTTCGAATCAATTCGATTCTTTTCGATTCCATTAAATTTGATTCGATTCTTTTCAATTCGATTAGATTCTTTTCGATTTGATTCCATTCAGTTCGATTCTTTTCGATTCGATTGGATTCTTTTCGATTTGATTCAATTCTTTCGATTCGATTTGAGTTGATTCTTTTCGATTCGATTCAATACGATTCTTTTCATTTCGATTCTAATCGATTCTCTTCGATTCAATTCGTTTCGATTCTATTCGATTTTTTTCGATTCTATTCTATTCGATTCATTTTGAATCATTTCGATTTGATTCTGTTCGAGTGGTTTCTATTAGATTCTTTTCGATTTGATTCAATTCGATTCGAGTCTTTTTGATTCGAGTCTTTTCGACTCGATGCAATTCAATACGATTCTTTTAGATTCGATTCGATTCGATTGTTTTCGTTTCGATTCGACTTTTTTTGATTCGATTCTTTTCGATTCGATTGTTTTCAATTCGATTGATTCGATTCTTTTTAATTCTATGCTATTCAAAGCGATTCTTTTGTATTTGATTCGATTCGGTGGTTTTCTTTTTGATTCGGTTCGATTCGTTTCTTTTCGATTCGATTCAATTCTTTTCGATTCGATTCTTTTCGATTCGAGTTGATTCTTTTCGATTCTATTCTATTCTATTCTTTTCTATTCCATTCGAATCGATTCGTTTTGATTGAATTCGATTCTTTTCGATTCGATTCAATTAGATTCTTTTCGATTGGATTCAATGTGTTTCGAGTCGAATCAATTTGATTCTTTTCGATTGGATTCCATTCGATTCTTTTCGATTTGATTCAATTCGATTCTTTTCGATTCTATTCATTTCGATGATTTTCGTTGAGATTAGAGTCTTTTCGATTTGATTTTTTTCGGTTCGAGTCGATTCATTTCGCTTATTTTGGTTAGGATCAATTCAATTCGATTCTTTTTGATTTGATTTGATTCTATTCGATGTCTTTCGATTCTATTCTATTGTATTCTTTTCGATTCCATTCCGTTCAATTCGATTCTTTTCGATTCCATTCGATTGTTTTAGATTTGATTCCATTCTTTCGATTCTATTTGATATGATTCTTTTCGATTCGATTTGATACGATACTTTTTATTTTGATTCGAATCGATTCTCTTCGGTTCGATTCGTTTTGATTCTTTTCGATTCAATTCTATTCGAATTGTTTCGATTTGATTCGATTCGGTTCTTTTAGATTCTACTTGATTTGTTTCTTTTCGATTCGTTTTGATTCGATTCTTTTTGATTCATGTCGATTCGATTCGATTCTTTTGTTTCGATTCGATTCTTTTCAATTCGAATCTTTTCGTTACATGGAATTCGATTCTTTTCGATTTGATTCTTTATGATTTTTTCAACTCGATTCAATTCGATTCTTTTTTTTATGATAGTCACAGAGAGAGTGAGAGAGGCAGAGACACAGGCAGAGGGAGAAGCAGGTTCCATGCAGCGGGAGTCCGATGTGGGATTCGATCCCGGGTCTCCAGGATCGCGCCCTGGGCCAAAGGCAGGCGCTAAACCGCTGCGCCACCCAGGGATCCCTCAGTTCGATTCTTCTTTATTCGAATCTATTCGATTCTTTTTGATTCGATTTGATTCTATTCGATTTTTTTCGATTTGATTCGATTAGTTCCTTCTTGATTCAATTCAATTCATTTCTTTTGATTCAATTCAATTCGATTCTTTTGGATTCGATTCAATTCTTTTGGATTCGATTCTTTTGGATTCGAGTCGAGTAGATTCTTTTCATTTCGATCGGATTCATTTCAATTCGATTCTTTTCGATTCGAATGTTTTCGAATCAATTCGATACTTTTTGATTCGATTCGATTCTTTTCGTGTCGATTTGATTCTTTTCGATTCTTTTCTATTTGTATTGATTCGATTCTTTGCATTTCGATTCGATTTGATTCAATTCGATTCTTTTCGATCAATTCAATTTGTTTTCGATTTGATTCGATTCGATTCTTTTCTATTCTATTCAATTCGATTATTTTCCATTCGATGATGCAATTGGATTCTTTTCGATTCGAGTCGATACGATTCGATTCTTTTTGATTAGATACAATTCGATTCTTTTCGATTCGATTCGACTCGATTTCATTTTTTGATTCGATTCGACTAGAATTTAATCGACTGATTCAATTTGATTCTTTTCTTTTCGGTTCGATTCTTTTCTATTCGATTTTTTCTATTCAATTCGATTCTTTCAATTCAATTCGATTCGATTCGATTCGATTCTTTTCGTTTCAAATCGATTCGTTTCAATTCGAGTCTTTTCAATTCGATTCTTTGCGATTCGATTCGATGTGATATTTTTAATTCGATTCGAATCTTTACGATTCGATTCGATTCTTTTCAATTCGATTCTTTTCGATTCGATTCTTTTTGATTCGATTCATTTCGATTCGATTCGATTCTTTTCAATTCGATTTGATTCTTTTCCATTTGATCTGATTTGTTTCATTTCGATTCTTTTCGAATCAATTCGATTCTTTTCGATTCCATTAAATTTGATTCGATTCTTTTCAATTCGATTAGATTCTTTTCGATTTGATTCCATTCAGTTCGATTCTTTTCGATTCGATTGGATTCTTTTCGATTTGATTCAATTCTTTCGATTCGATTTGAGTTGATTCTTTTCGATTCGATTCAATACGATTCTTTTCATTTCGATTCTAATCGATTCTCTTCAATTCGTTTCGATTCTATTCGATTTTTTTCGATTCTATTCTATTCGATTCATTTTGAATCATTTCGATTTGATTCTGTTCGAGTGGTTTCTATTAGATTCTTTTCGATTTGATTCAATTCGATTCGAGTCTTTTTGATTCGAGTCTTTTCGACTCGATGCAATTCAATACGATTCTTTTAGATTCGATTCGATTGTTTTCGTTTCGATTCGACTTTTTTTGATTCGATTCTTTTCGATTCGATTGTTTTCAATTCGATTGATTCGATTCTTTTCAATTCTATGCTATTCAAAGCGATTCTTTTGTATTTGATTCGATTCGATGGTTTTCTTTTTGATTCGGTTCGATTCGTTTCTTTTCGATTCGATTCAATTCTTTTCGATTCGATTCTTTTCGATTCGAGTTGATTCTTTTCGATTCTATTCTATTCTATTCTTTTCTATTCCATTCGAATCGATTCGTTTTGATTGAATTCGATTCTTTTCGATTCAATTCAATTAGATTCTTTTCGATTGGATTCAATTTGTTTCGAGTCGAATCAATTTGATTCTTTTCGATTGGATTCCATTCGATTCTTTTCGATTTGATTCAATTCGATTCTTTTCGATTCTATTCATTTCGATGATTTTCGTTGAGATTAGAGTCTTTTCGATTTGATTTTTTTCGGTTCGAGTCGATTCATTTCGCTTATTTTGGTTAGGATCAATTCAATTCGATTCTTTTTGATTTGATTTGATTCTATTCGATGTCTTTCGATTCTATTCTATTGTATTCATTTCGATTCCATTCCGTTCAATTCGATTCTTTTCGATTCCATTCGATTGTTTTAGATTTGATTCCATTCTTTCGATTCTATTTGATATGATTCTTTTCGATTCGATTTGATACGATACTTTTTATTTTGATTCGAATCGATTCTCTTCGGTTCGATTCGTTTTGATTCTTTTCGATTCAATTCTATTCGAATTGTTTCGATTTGATTCGATTCGGTTCTTTTAGATTCTACTTGATTTGTTTCTTTTCGATTCGTTTTGATTCGATTCTTTTTGATTCATGTCGATTCGATTCGATTCTTTTGTTTCGATTCGATTCTTTTCAATTCGAATCTTTTCGTTACATGGAATTCGATTCTTTTCGATTTGATTCTTTATGATTTTTTCAACTCGATTCAATTCGATTCTTTTTTTTATGATAGTCACAGAGAGAGTGAGAGAGGCAGAGACACAGGCAGAGGGAGAAGCAGGCTCCATGCAGCGGGAGCCCGATGTGGGATTCGATCCCGGGTCTCCAGGATCGCGCCCTGGGCCAAAGGCAGGCGCTAAACCGCTGCGCCACCCAGGGATCCCTCAGTTCGATTCTTCTTTATTCGAATCTATTCGATTCTTTTTGATTCGATTTGATTCTATTCGATTTTTTTCGATTTGATTCGATTAGTTCCTTCTTGATTCAATTCAATTCATTTCTTTTGATTCAATTCAATTCGATTCTTTTGGATTCGATTCAATTCTTTTGGATTCGATTCTTTTGGATTCGAGTCGAGTAGATTCTTTTCATTTCGATCGGATTCATTTCAATTCGATTCTTTTCGATTCGAATGTTTTCGAATCAATTCGATACTTTTTGATTCGATTCGATTCTTTTCGTGTCGATTTGATTCTTTTCGATTCTTTTCTATTTGTATTGATTCGATTCTTTGCATTTCGATTCGATTTGATTCAATTCGATTCTTTTCGATCAATTCAATTTGATTGTTTTCGATTTGATTCGATTCGATTCTTTTCTATTCTATTCAATTCGATTATTTTCCATTCGATGATGCAGTTGGATTCTTTTCGATTCGAGTCGATACGATTCGATTCTTTTTGATTAGATACAATTCGATTCTTTTCGATTCGATTCGACTCGATTTCATTTTTTGATTCGATTCGACTAGAATTTAATCGACTGATTCAATTTGATTCTTTTCTTTTCGGTTCGATTCTTTTCTATTCGATTTTTTTCTATTCAATTCGATTCTTTCAATTCAATTCGATTCGATTCGATTCGATTCGATTCTTTTCGTTTCAAATCGATTCGTTTCAATTCGAGTCTTTTCAATTCGATTCTTTGCGATTCGATTCGATGTGATATTTTTAATTCGATTCGAATCTTTACGATTCGATTCGATTCTTTTCAATTCGATTCTTTTCGATTCGATTCTTTTTGATTCGATTCATTTCGATTCGATTCGATTCTTTTCAATTCGATTTGATTCTTTTCCATTTGATCTGATTTGTTTCATTTCGATTCTTTTCGAATCAATTCGATTCTTTTCGATTCCATTAAATTTGATTCGATTCTTTTCAATTCGATTAGATTCTTTTCGATTTGATTCCATTCAGTTCGATTCTTTTCGATTCGATTGGATTCTTTTCGATTTGATTCAATTCTTTCGATTCGATTTGAGTTGATTCTTTTCGATTCGATTCAATACGATTCTTTTCATTTCGATTCTAATCGATTCTCTTCGATTCAATTCGTTTCGATTCTATTCGATTTTTTTCGATTCTATTCTATTCGATTCATTTTGAATCATTTCGATTTGATTCTGTTCGAGTGGTTTCTATTAGATTCTTTTCGATTTGATTCAATTCGATTCGAGTCTTTTTGATTCGAGTCTTTTCGACTCGATGCAATTCAATACGATTCTTTTAGATTCGATTCGATTCGATTGTTTTCGTTTCGATTCGACTTTTTTTTGATTCGATTCTTTTCGATTCGATTGTTTTCAATTCGATTGATTCGATTCTTTTCAATTCTATGCTATTCAAAGCGATTCTTTTGTATTTGATTCGATTCGATGGTTTTCTTTTTGATTCGGTTCGATTCGTTTCTTTTCGATTCAATTCAATTCTTTTCGATTCGATTCTTTTCGATTCGAGTTGATTCTTTTCGATTCTATTCTATTCTATTCTTTTCTATTCCATTCGAATCGATTCGTTTTGATTGAATTCGATTCTTTTCGATTCGATTCAATTAGATTCTTTTCGATTGGATTCAATTTGTTTCGAGTCGAATCAATTTGATTCTTTTCGATTGGATTCCATTCGATTCTTTTCGATTTGATTCAATTCGATTCTTTTCGATTCTATTCATTTCGATGATTTTCGTTGAGATTAGAGTCTTTTCGATTTGATTTTTTTCGGTTCGAGTCGATTCATTTCGCTTATTTTGGTTAGGATCGATTCAATTCGATTCTTTTTGATTTGATTTGATTCTATTCGATGTCTTTCGATTCTATTCTATTGTATTCTTTTCGATTCCATTCCGTTCAATTCGATTCTTTTCGATTCCATTCGATTGTTTTAGATTTGATTCCATTCTTTCGATTCTATTTGATATGATTCTTTTCGATTCGATTTGATACGATACTTTTTATTTTGATTCGAATCGATTCTCTTCGGTTCGATTCGTTTTGATTCTTTTCGATTCAATTCTATTCGAATTGTTTCGATTTGATTCGATTCGGTTCTTTTAGATTCTACTTGATTTGTTTCTTTTCGATTCGTTTTGATTCGATTCTTTTTGATTCATGTCGATTCGATTCTTTTGTTTCGATTCGATTCTTTTCAATTCGAATCTTTTCGTTACATGGAACTCGATTCTTTTCGATTTGATTCTTTATGATTTTTTCAACTCGATTCAATTCGATTCTTTTTTTTATGATAGTCACAGAGAGAGTGAGAGAGGCAGAGACACAGGCAGAGGGAGAAGCAGGCTCCATGCCGCGGGAGCCCGATGTGGGATTCGATCCCGGGTCTCCAGGATCGCGCCCTGGGCCAAAGGCAGGCGCTAAACCGCTGCGCCACCCAGGGATCCCTCAATTCGATTCTTCTTTATTCGAATCTATTCGATTCTTTTTGATTCGATTTGATTCTATTCGATTTTTTTCGATTTGATTCGATTAGTTCCTTCTTGATTCAATTCAATTCATTTCTTTTGATTCAATTCAATTCGATTCTTTTGGATTCGATTCAATTCTTTTGGATTCGATTCTTTTGGATTCGAGTCGAGTAGATTCTTTTCATTTCGATCGGATTCATTTCAATTCGATTCTTTTCGATTCGAATGTTTTCGAATCAATTCGATACTTTTTGATTCGATTCGATTCTTTTCGTGTCGATTTGATTCTTTTCGATTCTTTTCTATTTGTATTGATTCGATTCTTTGCATTTCGATTCGATTTGATTCAATTCGATTCTTTTTGATCAATTCAATTTGATTGTTTTCGATTTGATTCGATTCGATTCTTTTCTATTCTATTCAATTCGATTATTTTCCATTCGATGATGCAGTTGGATTCTTTTCGATTCGAGTCGATACGATTCGATTCTTTTTGATTAGATACAATTCGATTCTTTTCGATTCGATTCGACTCGATTTCATTTTTTGATTCGATTCGACTAGAATTTAATCGACTGATTCAATTTGATTCTTTTCTTTTCGGTTCGATTCTTTTCTATTCGATTTTTTTCTATTCAATTCGATTCTTTCAATTCAATTCGATTCGATTCGATTCGATTCTTTTCGTTTCAAATCGATTCGTTTCAATTCGAGTCTTTTCAATTCGATTCTTTGCGATTCGATTCGATGTGATATTTTTAATTCGATTCGAATCTTTACGATTCGATTCGATTCTTTTCAATTCGATTCTTTTCGATTCGATTCTTTTTGATTCGATTCATTTCGTTTCGATTCGATTCTTTTCAATTCGATTTGATTCTTTTCCATTTGATCTGATTTGTTTCATTTCGATTCTTTTCGAATCAATTCGATTCTTTTCGATTCCATTAAATTTGATTCGATTCTTTTCAATTCGATTAGATTCTTTTCGATTTGATTCCATTCAGTTCGATTCTTTTCGATTCGATTGGATTCTTTTCGATTTGATTCAATTCTTTCGATTCGATTTGAGTTGATTCTTTTCGATTCGATTCAATATGATTCTTTTCATTTCGATTCTAATCGATTCTCTTCGATTCAATTCGTTTCGATTCTATTCGATTTTTTTCGATTCTATTCTATTCGATTCATTTTGAATCATTTCGATTTGATTCTGTTCGAGTGGTTTCTATTAGATTCTTTTCGATTTGATTCAATTCGATTCGAGTCTTTTTGATTCGAGTCTTTTCGACTCGATGCAATTCAATACGATTCTTTTAGATTCGATTCGATTCGATTCGATTGTTTTCGTTTCGATTCGACTTTTTTTGATTCGATTCTTTTCGATTCGATTGTTTTCAATTCGATTGATTCGATTCTTTTCAATTCTATGCTATTCAAAGCGATTCTTTTGTATTTGATTCGATTCGATGGTTTTCTTTTTGATTCGGTTCGATTCGTTTCTTTTCGATTCGATTCAATTCTTTTCGATTCGATTCTTTTCGATTCGAGTTGATTCTTTTCGATTCTATTCTATTCTATTCTTTTCTATTCCATTCGAATCGATTCGTTTTGATTGAATTCGATTCTTTTCGATTCGATTCAATTAGATTCTTTTCGATTGGATTCAATTTGTTTCGAGTCGAATCAATTTGATTCTTTTCGATTGGATTCCATTCGAGTCTTTTCGATTTGATTCAATTCGATTCTTTTCGATTCTATTCATTTCGATGATTTTCGTTGAGATTAGAGTCTTTTCGATTTGATTTTTTTCGGTTCGAGTCGATTCATTTCGCTTATTTTGGTTAGGATCAATTCAATTCGATTCTTTTTGATTTGATTTGATTCTATTCGATGTCTTTCGATTCTATTCTATTGTATTCTTTTCGATTCCATTCCGTTCAATTCGATTCTTTTCGATTCCATTCGATTGTTTTAGATTTGATTCCATTCTTTCGATTCTATTTGATATGATTCTTTTCGATTCGATTTGATACGATACTTTTTATTTTGATTCGAATCGATTCTCTTCGGTTCGATTCGTTTTGATTCTTTTCGATTCAATTCTATTCGAATTGTTTCGATTTGATTCGATTCGGTTCTTTTAGATTCTACTTGATTTGTTTCTTTTCGATTCGTTTTGATTCGATTCTTTTTGATTCATGTCGATTCGATTCTTTTGTTTCGATTCGATTCTTTTCAATTCGAATCTTTTCGTTACATGGAACTCGATTCTTTTCGATTTGATTCTTTATGATTTTTTCAACTCGATTCAATTCGATTCTTTTTTTTATGATAGTCACAGAGAGAGTGAGAGGCAGAGACACAGGCAGAGGGAGAAGCAGGCTCCATGCAGCGGGAGCCCGATGTGGGATTCGATCCCGGGTCTCCAGGATCGCGCCCTGGGCCAAAGGCAGGCGCTAAACCGCTGCGCCACCCAGGGATCCCTCAGTTCGATTCTTCTTTATTCGAATCTATTCGATTCTTTTTGATTCGATTTGATTCTATTCGATTTTTTTCGATTTGATTCGATTAGTTCCTTCTTGATTCAATTCAATTCATTTCTTTTGATTCAATTCAATTCGATTCTTTTGGATTCGATTCAATTCTTTTGGATTCGATTCTTTTGGATTCGAGTCGAGTAGATTCTTTTCATTTCGATCGGATTCATTTCAATTCGATTCTTTTCGATTCGAATGTTTTCGAATCAATTCGATACTTTTTGATTCGATTCGATTCTTTTCGTGTCGATTTGATTCTTTTCGATTCTTTTCTATTTGTATTGATTCGATTCTTTGCATTTCGATTCGATTTGATTCAATTCGATTCTTTTCGATCAATTCAATTTGATTGTTTTCGATTTGATTCGATTCGATTCTTTTCTATTCTATTCAATTCGATTATTTTCCATTCGATGATGCAATTGGATTCTTTTCGATTCGAGTCGATACGATTCGATTCTTTTTGATTAGATACAATTCGATTCTTTTCGATTCGATTCGACTCGATTTCATTTTTTGATTCGATTCGACTAGAATTTAATCGACTGATTCAATTTGATTCTTTTCTTTTCGGTTCGATTCTTTTCTATTCGATTTTTTTCTATTCAATTCGATTCTTTCAATTCAATTCGATTCGATTCGATTCGATTCTTTTCGTTTCAAATCGATTCGTTTCAATTCGAGTCTTTTCAATTCGATTCTTTGCGATTCGATTCGATGTGATATTTTTAATTCGATTCGAATCTTTACGATTCGATTCGATTCTTTTCAATTCGATTCTTTTCGATTCGATTCTTTTTGATTCGATTCATTTCGATTCGATTCGATTCTTTTCAATTCGATTTGATTCTTTTCCATTTGATCTGATTTGTTTCATTTCGATTCTTTTCGAATCAATTCGATTCTTTTCGATTCCATTAAATTTGATTCGATTCTTTTCAATTCGATTAGATTCTTTTCGATTTGATTCCATTCAGTTCGATTCTTTTCGATTCGATTGGATTCTTTTCGATTTGATTCAATTCTTTCGATTCGATTTGAGTTGATTCTTTTCGATTCGATTCAATACGATTCTTTTCATTTCGATTCTAATCGATTCTCTTCGATTCAATTCGTTTCGATTCTATTCGATTTTTTTCGATTCTATTCTATTCGATTCATTTTGAATCATTTCGATTTGATTCTGTTCGAGTGGTTTCTATTAGATTCTTTTCGATTTGATTCAATTCGATTCGAGTCTTTTTGATTCGAGTCTTTTCGACTCGATGCAATTCAATACGATTCTTTTAGATTCGATTCGATTCGATTGTTTTCGTTTCGATTCGACTTTTTTTGATTCGATTCTTTTCGATTCGATTGTTTTCAATTCGATTGATTCGATTCTTTTCAATTCTATGCTATTCAAAGCGATTCTTTTGTATTTGATTCGATTCGATGGTTTTCTTTTTGATTCGGTTCGATTCGTTTCTTTTCGATTCGATTCAATTCTTTTCGATTCGATTCTTTTCGATTCGAGTTGATTCTTTTCGATTCTATTCTATTCTATTCTTTTCTATTCCATTCGAATCGATTCGTTTTGATTGAATTCGATTCTTTTCGATTCGATTCAATTAGATTCTTTTCGATTGGATTCAATTTGTTTCGAGTCGAATCAATTTGATTCTTTTCGATTGGATTCCATTGGATTCTTTTCGATTTGATTCAATTCGATTCTTTTCGATTCTATTCATTTCGATGATTTTCGTTGAGATTAGAGTCTTTTCGATTTGATTCTTTTCGGTTCGAGTCGATTCATTTCGCTTATTTTGGTTAGGATCAATTCAATTCGATTCTTTTTGATTTGATTTGATTCTATTCGATGTCTTTCGATTCTATTCTATTGTATTCTTTTCGATTCCATTCCGTTCAATTCGATTCTTTTCGATTCCATTCGATTGTTTTAGATTTGATTCCATTCTTTCGATTCTATTTGATATGATTCTTTTCGATTCGATTTGATACGATACTTTTTATTTTGATTCGAATCGATTCTCTTCGGTTCGATTCGTTTTGATTCTTTTCGATTCAATTCTATTCGAATTGTTTCGATTTGATTCGATTCGGTTCTTTTAGATTCTACTTGATTTGTTTCTTTTCGATTCGTTTTGATTCGATTCTTTTTGATTCATGTCGATTCGATTCGATTCTTTTGTTTCGATTCGATTCTTTTCAATTCGAATCTTTTCGTTACATGGAACTCGATTCTTTTCGATTTGATTCTTTATGATTTTTTCAACTCGATTCAATTCGATTCTTTTTTTTATGATAGTCACAGAGAGAGTGAGAGAGGCAGAGACACAGGCAGAGGGAGAAGCAGGCTCCATGCAGCGGGAGCCCGATGTGGGATTCGATCCCGGGTCTCCAGGATCGCGCCCTGGGCCAAAGGCAGGCGCTAAACCGCTGCGCCACCCAGGGATCCCTCAGTTCGATTCTTCTTTATTCGAATCTATTCGATTCTTTTTGATTCGATTTGATTCTATTCGATTTTTTTCGATTTGATTCGATTAGTTCCTTCTTGATTCAATTCAATTCATTTCTTTTGATTCAATTCAATTCGATTCTTTTGGATTCGATTCAATTCTTTTGGATTCGATTCTTTTGGATTCGAGTCGAGTAGATTCTTTTCATTTCGATCGGATTCATTTCAATTCGATTCTTTTCGATTCGAATGTTTTCGAATCAATTCGATACTTTTTGATTCGATTCGATTCTTTTCGTGTCGATTTGATTCTTTTCGATTCTTTTCTATTTGTATTGATTCGATTCTTTGCATTTCGATTCGATTTGATTCAATTCGATTCTTTTCGATCAATTCAATTTGATTGTTTTCGATTTGATTCGATTCGATTCTTTTCTATTCTATTCAATTCGATTATTTTCCATTCGATGATGCAGTTGGATTCTTTTCGATTCGAGTCGATACGATTCGATTCTTTTTGATTAGATACAATTCGATTCTTTTCGATTCGATTCGACTCGATTTCATTTTTTGATTCGATTCGACTAGAATTTAATCGACTGATTCAATTTGATTCTTTTCTTTTCGGTTCGATTCTTTTCTATTCGATTTTTTTCTATTCAATTCGATTCTTTCAATTCAATTCGATTCGATTCGATTCGATTCGATTCTTTTCGTTTCAAATCGATTCGTTTCGATTCGAGTCTTTTCAATTCGATTCTTTGCGATTCGATTCGATGTGATATTTTTAATTCGATTCGAATCTTTACGATTCGATTCGATTCTTTTCAATTCGATTCTTTTCGATTCGATTCTTTTTGATTCGATTCATTTCGATTCGATTCGATTCTTTTCAATTCGATTTGATTCTTTTCCATTTGATCTGATTTGTTTCATTTCGATTCTTTTCGAATCAATTCGATTCTTTTCGATTCCATTAAATTTGATTCGATTCTTTTCAATTCGATTAGATTCTTTTCGATTTGATTCCATTCAGTTCGATTCTTTTCGATTCGATTGGATTCTTTTCGATTTGATTCAATTCTTTCGATTCGATTTGAGTTGATTCTTTTCGATTCGATTCAATACGATTCTTTTCATTTCGATTCTAATCGATTCTCTTCGATTCAATTCGTTTCGATTCTATTCGATTTTTTTCGATTCTATTCTATTCGATTCATTTTGAATCATTTCGATTTGATTCTGTTCGAGTGGTTTCTATTAGATTCTTTTCGATTTGATTCAATTCGATTCGAGTCTTTTTGATTCGAGTCTTTTCGACTCGATGCAATTCAATACGATTCTTTTAGATTCGATTCGATTCGATTGTTTTCGTTTCGATTCGACTTTTTTTGATTCGATTCTTTTCGATTCGATTGTTTTCAATTCGATTGATTCGATTCTTTTCAATTCTATGCTATTCAAAGCGATTCTTTTGTATTTGATTCGATTCGATGGTTTTCTTTTTGATTTGGTTCGATTCGTTTCTTTTCGATTCGATTCAATTCTTTTCGATTCGATTCTTTTCGATTCGAGTTGATTCTTTTCGATTCTATTCTATTCTATTCTTTTCTATTCCATTCGAATCGATTCGTTTTGATTGAATTCGATTCTTTTCGATTCGATTCAATTAGATTCTTTTCGATTGGATTCAATTTGTTTCGAGTCGAATCAATTTGATTCTTTTCGATTGGATTCCATTCGATTCTTTTCGATTTGATTCAATTCGATTCTTTTCGATTCTATTCATTTCGATGATTTTCGTTGAGATTAGAGTCTTTTCGGTTTGATTTTTTTCGGTTCGAGTCGATTCATTTCGCTTATTTTGGTTAGGATCAATTCAATTCGATTCTTTTTGATTTGATTTGATTCTATTCGATGTCTTTCGATTCTATTCTATTGTATTCTTTTCGATTCCATTCCGTTCAATTCGATTCTTTTCGATTCCATTCGATTGTTTTAGATTTGATTCCATTCTTTCGATTCTATTTGATATGATTCTTTTCGATTCGATTTGATACGATACTTTTTATTTTGATTCGAATCGATTCTCTTCGGTTCGATTCGTTTTGATTCTTTTCGATTCAATTCTATTCGAATTGTTTCGATTTGATTCGATTCGGTTCTTTTAGATTCTACTTGATTTGTTTCTTTTCGATTCGTTTTGATTCGATTCTTTTTGATTCATGTCGATTCGATTCTTTTGTTTCGATTCGATTCTTTTCAATTCGAATCTTTTCGTTACATGGAACTCGATTCTTTTCGATTTGATTCTTTATGATTTTTTCAACTCGATTCAATTCGATTCTTTTTTTTATGATAGTCACAGAGAGAGTGAGAGAGGCAGAGACACAGGCAGAGGGAGAAGCAGGCTCCATGCCGCGGGAGCCCGATGTGGGATTCGATCCCGGGTCTCCATGATCGCGCCCTGGGCCAAAGGCAGGCGCTAAACCGCTGCGCCACCCAGGGATCCCTCAGTTCGATTCTTCTTTATTCGAATCTATTCGATTCTTTTTGATTCGATTTGATTCTATTCGATTTTTTTCGATTTGATTCGATTAGTTCCTTCTTGATTCAATTCAATTCATTTCTTTTGATTCAATTCAATTCGATTCTTTTGGATTCGATTCAATTCTTTTGGATTCGATTCTTTTGGATTCGAGTCGAGTAGATTCTTTTCATTTCGATCGGATTCATTTCAATTCGATTCTTTTCGATTCGAATGTTTTCGAATCAATTCGATACTTTTTGATTCGATTCGATTCTTTTCGTGTCGATTTGATTCTTTTCGATTCTTTTCTATTTGTATTGATTCGATTCTTTGCATTTCGATTCGATTTGATTCAATTCGATTCTTTTCGATCAATTCAATTTGATTGTTTTCGATTTGATTCGATTCGATTCTTTTCTATTCTATTCAATTCGATTATTTTCCATTCGATGATGCAGTTGGATTCTTTTCGATTCGAGTCGATACGATTCGATTCTTTTTGATTAGATACAATTCGATTCTTTTCGATTCGATTCGACTCGATTTCATTTTTTGATTCGATTCGACTAGAATTTAATCGACTGATTCAATTTGATTCTTTTCTTTTCGGTTCGATTCTTTTCTATTCGATTTTTTTCTATTCAATTCGATTCTTTCAATTCAATTCGATTCGATTCGATTCGATTCTTTTCGTTTCAAATCGATTCGTTTCGATTCGAGTCTTTTCAATTCGATTCTTTGCGATTCGATTCGATGTGATATTTTTAATTCGATTCGAATCTTTACGATTCGATTCGATTCTTTTCAATTCGATTCTTTTCGATTCGATTCTTTTTGATTCGATTCATTTCGTTTCGATTCGATTCTTTTCAATTCGATTAGATTCTTTTCCATTTGATCTGATTTGTTTCATTTCGATTCTTTTCGAATCAATTCGATTCTTTTCGATTCCATTAAATTTGATTCGATTCTTTTCAATTCGATTAGATTCTTTTCGATTTGATTCCATTCAGTTCGATTCTTTTCGATTCGATTGGATTCTTTTCGATTTGATTCAATTCTTTCGATTCGATTTGAGTTGATTCTTTTCGATTCGATTCAATACGATTCTTTTCATTTCGATTCTAATCGATTCTCTTCGATTCAATTCGTTTCGATTCTATTCGATTTTTTTCGATTCTATTCTATTCGATTCATTTTGAATCATTTCGATTTGATTCTGTTCGAGTGGTTTCTATTAGATTCTTTTCGATTTGATTCAATTCGATTCGAGTCTTTTTGATTCGAGTCTTTTCGACTCGATGCAATTCAATACGATTCTTTTAGATTCGATTCGATTCGATTGTTTTCGTTTCGATTCGACTTTTTTTGATTCGATTCTTTTCGATTCGATTGTTTTCAATTCGATTGATTCGATTCTTTTCAATTCTATGCTATTCAAAGCGATTCTTTTGTATTTGATTCGATTCGATGGTTTTCTTTTTGATTCGGTTCGATTCGTTTCTTTTCGATTCGATTCAATTCTTTTCGATTCGATTCTTTTCGATTCGAGTTGATTCTTTTCGATTCTATTCTATTCTATTCTTTTCTATTCCATTCGAATCGATTCGTTTTGATTGAATTCGATTCTTTTCGATTCGATTCAATTAGATTCTTTTCGATTGGATTCAATTTGTTTCGAGTCGAATCAATTTGATTCTTTTCGATTGGATTCCATTCGATTCTTTTCGATTTGATTCAATTCGATTCTTTTCGATTCTATTCATTTCGATGATTTAGGTTGAGATTAGAGTCTTTTCGGTTTGATTTTTTTCGGTTCGAGTCGATTCATTTCGCTTATTTTGGTTAGGATCAATTCAATTCGATTCTTTTTGATTTGATTTGATTCTATTCGATGTCTTTCGATTCTATTCTATTGTATTCTTTTCGATTCCATTCCGTTCAATTCGATTCTTTTCGATTCCATTCGATTGTTTTAGATTTGATTCCATTCTTTCGATTCTATTTGATATGATTCTTTTCGATTCGATTTGATACGATACTTTTTATTTTGATTCGAATCGATTCTCTTCGGTTCGATTCGTTTTGATTCTTTTCGATTCAATTCTATTCGAATTGTTTCGATTTGATTCGATTCGGTTCTTTTAGATTCTACTTGATTTGTTTCTTTTCGATTCGTTTTGATTCGATTCTTTTTGATTCATGTCGATTCGATTCGATTCTTTTGTTTCGATTCGATTCTTTTCAATTCGAATCTTTTCGTTACATGGAATTCGATTCTTTTCGATTTGATTCTTTATGATTTTTTCAACTCGATTCAATTCGATTCTTTTTTTTATGATAGTCACAGAGAGAGTGAGAGAGGCAGAGACACAGGCAGAGGGAGAAGCAGGCTCCATGCCGCGGGAGCCCGATGTGGGATTCGATCCCGGGTCTCCAGGATCACGCCCTGGGCCAAAGGCAGGCGCTAAACCGCTGCGCCACCCAGGGATCCCTCAGTTCGATTCTTCTTTATTCGAATCTATTCGATTCTTTTTGATTCGATTTGATTCTATTCGATTTTTTTCGATTTGATTCGATTAGTTCCTTCTTGATTCAATTCAATTCATTTCTTTTGATTCAATTCAATTCGATTCTTTTGGATTCGATTCAATTCTTTTGGATTCGATTCTTTTGGATTCGAGTCGAGTAGATTCTTTTCATTTCGATCGGATTCATTTCAATTCGATTCTTTTCGATTCGAATGTTTTCGAATCAATTCGATACTTTTTGATTCGATTCGATTCTTTTCGTGTCGATTTGATTCTTTTCGATTCTTTTCTATTTGTATTGATTCGATTCTTTGCATTTCGATTCGATTTGATTCAATTCGATTCTTTTCGATCAATTCAATTTGATTGTTTTCGATTTGATTCGATTCGATTCTTTTCTATTCTATTCAATTCGATTATTTTCCATTCGATGATGCAGTTGGATTCTTTTCGATTCGAGTCGATACGATTCGATTCTTTTTGATTAGATACAATTCGATTCTTTTCGATTCGATTCGACTCGATTTCATTTTTTGATTCGATTCGACTAGAATTTAATCGACTGATTCAATTTGATTCTTTTCTTTTCGGTTCGATTCTTTTCTATTCGATTTTTTTCTATTCAATTCGATTCTTTCAATTCAATTCGATTCGATTCGATTCGATTCGATTCTTTTCGTTTCAAATCGATTCGTTTCAATTCGAGTCTTTTCAATTCGATTCTTTGCGATTCGATTCGATGTGATATTTTTAATTCGATTCGAATCTTTACGATTCGATTCGATTCTTTTCAATTCGATTCTTTTCGATTCGATTCTTTTTGATTCGATTCATTTCGATTCGATTCGATTCTTTTCAATTCGATTTGATTCTTTTCCATTTGATCTGATTTGTTTCATTTCGATTCTTTTCGAATCAATTCGATTCTTTTCGATTCCATTAAATTTGATTCGATTCTTTTCAATTCGATTAGATTCTTTTCGATTTGATTCCATTCAGTTCGATTCTTTTCGATTCGATTGGATTCTTTTCGATTTGATTCAATTCTTTCGATTCGATTTGAGTTGATTCTTTTCGATTCGATTCAATACGATTCTTTTCATTTCGATTCTAATCGATTCTCTTCGATTCAATTCGTTTCGATTCTATTCGATTTTTTTCGATTCTATTCTATTCGATTCATTTTGAATCATTTCGATTTGATTCTGTTCGAGTGGTTTCTATTAGATTCTTTTCGATTTGATTCAATTCGATTCGAGTCTTTTTGATTCGAGTCTTTTCGACTCGATGCAATTCAATACGATTCTTTTAGATTCGATTCGATTCGATTGTTTTCGTTTCGATTCGACTTTTTTTGATTCGATTCTTTTCGATTCGATTGTTTTCAATTCGATTGATTCGATTCTTTTCAATTCTATGCTATTCAAAGCGATTCTTTTGTATTTGATTCGATTCGATGGTTTTCTTTTTGATTCGGTTCGATTCGTTTCTTTTCGATTCGATTCAATTCTTTTCGATTCGATTCTTTTCGATTCGAGTTGATTCTTTTCGATTCTATTCTATTCTATTCTTTTCTATTCCATTCGAATCGATTCGTTTTGATTGAATTCGATTCTTTTCGATTCGATTCAATTAGATTCTTTTCGATTGGATTCAATTTGTTTCGAGTCGAATCAATTTGATTCTTTTCGATTGGATTCCATTCGATTCTTTTCGATTTGATTCAATTCGATTCTTTTCGATTCTATTCATTTCGATGATTTAGGTTGAGATTAGAGTCTTTTCGATTTGATTTTTTTCGGTTCGAGTCGATTCATTTCGCTTATTTTGGTTAGGATCAATTCAATTCGATTCTTTTTGATTTGATTTGATTCTATTCGATGTCTTTCGATTCTATTCTATTGTATTCTTTTCGATTCCATTCCGTTCAATTCGATTCTTTTCGATTCCATTCGATTGTTTTAGATTTGATTCCATTCTTTCGATTCTATTTGATATGATTCTTTTCGATTCGATTTGATACGATACTTTTTATTTTGATTCGAATCGATTCTCTTTGGTTCGATTCGTTTTGATTCTTTTCGATTCAATTCTATTCGAATTGTTTCGATTTGATTCGATTCGGTTCTTTTAGATTCTACTTGATTTGTTTCTTTTCGATTCGTTTTGATTCGATTCTTTTTGATTCATGTCGATTCGATTCGATTCTTTTGTTTCGATTCGATTCTTTTCAATTCGAATCTTTTCGTTACATGGAATTCGATTCTTTTCGATTTGATTCTTTATGATTTTTTCAACTCGATTCAATTCGATTCTTTTTTTTATGATAGTCACAGAGAGAGTGAGAGAGGCAGAGACACAGGCAGAGGGAGAAGCAGGCTCCATGCCGCGGGAGCCCGATGTGGGATTCGATCCCGGGTCTCCAGGATCGCGCCCTGGGCCAAAGGCAGGCGCTAAACCGCTGCGCCACCCAGGGATCCCTCAGTTCGATTCTTCTTTATTCGAATCTATTCGATTCTTTTTGATTCGATTTGATTCTATTCGATTTTTTTCGATTTGATTCGATTAGTTCCTTCTTGATTCAATTCAATTCATTTCTTTTGATTCAATTCAATTCGATTCTTTTGGATTCGATTCAATTCTTTTGGATTCGATTCTTTTGGATTCGAGTCGAGTAGATTCTTTTCATTTCGATCGGATTCATTTCAATTCGATTCTTTTCGATTCGAATGTTTTCGAATCAATTCGATACTTTTTGATTCGATTCGATTCTTTTCGTGTCGATTTGATTCTTTTCGATTCTTTTCTATTTGTATTGATTCGATTCTTTGCATTTCGATTCGATTTGATTCAATTCGATTCTTTTCGATCAATTCAATTTGATTGTTTTCGATTTGATTCGATTCGATTCTTTTCTATTCTATTCAATTCGATTATTTTCCATTCGATGATGCAGTTGGATTCTTTTCGATTCGAGTCGATACGATTCGATTCTTTTTGATTAGATACAATTCGATTCTTTTCGATTCGATTCGACTCGATTTCATTTTTTGATTCGATTCGACTAGAATTTAATCGACTGATTCAATTTGATTCTTTTCTTTTCGGTTCGATTCTTTTCTATTCGATTTTTTTCTATTCAATTCGATTCTTTCAATTCAATTCGATTCGATTCGATTCGATTCTTTTCGTTTCAAATCGATTCGTTTCAATTCGAGTCTTTTCAATTCGATTCTTTGCGATTCGATTCGATGTGATATTTTTAATTCGATTCGAATCTTTACGATTCGATTCGATTCTTTTCAATTCGATTCTTTTCGATTCGATTCTTTTTGATTCGATTCATTTCGATTCGATTCGATTCTTTTCAATTCGATTTGATTCTTTTCCATTTGATCTGATTTGTTTCATTTCGATTCTTTTCGAATCAATTCGATTCTTTTCGATTCCATTAAATTTGATTCGATTCTTTTCAATTCGATTAGATTCTTTTCGATTTGATTCCATTCAGTTCGATTCTTTTCGATTCGATTGGATTCTTTTCGATTTGATTCAATTCTTTCGATTCGATTTGAGTTGATTCTTTTCGATTCGATTCAATACGATTCTTTTCATTTCGATTCTAATCGATTCTCTTCGATTCAATTCGTTTCGATTCTATTCGATTTTTTTCGATTCTATTCTATTCGATTCATTTTGAATCATTTCGATTTGATTCTGTTCGAGTGGTTTCTATTAGATTCTTTTCGATTTGATTCAATTCGATTCGAGTCTTTTTGATTCGAGTCTTTTCGACTCGATGCAATTCAATACGATTCTTTTAGATTCGATTCGATTCGATTGTTTTCGTTTCGATTCGACTTTTTTTGATTCGATTCTTTTCGATTCGATTGTTTTCAATTCGATTGATTCGATTCTTTTCAATTCTATGCTATTCAAAGCGATTCTTTTGTATTTGATTCGATTCGATGGTTTTCTTTTTGATTCGGTTCGATTCGTTTCTTTTCGATTCGATTCAATTCTTTTCGATTCGATTCTTTTCGATTCGAGTTGATTCTTTTCGATTCTATTCTATTCTATTCTTTTCTATTCCATTCGAATCGATTCGTTTTGATTGAATTCGATTCTTTTCGATTCGATTCAATTAGATTCTTTTCGATTGGATTCAATTTGTTTCGAGTCGAATCAATTTGATTCTTTTCGATTGGATTCCATTGGATTCTTTTCGATTTGATTCAATTCGATTCTTTTCGATTCTATTCATTTCGATGATTTTCGTTGAGATTAGAGTCTTTTCGATTTGATTCTTTTCGGTTCGAGTCGATTCATTTCGCTTATTTTGGTTAGGATCAATTCAATTCGATTCTTTTTGATTTGATTTGATTCTATTCGATGTCTTTCGATTCTATTCTATTGTATTCTTTTCGATTCCATTCCGTTCAATTCGATTCTTTTCGATTCCATTCGATTGTTTTAGATTTGATTCCATTCTTTCGATTCTATTTGATATGATTCTTTTCGATTCGATTTGATACGATACTTTTTATTTTGATTCGAATCGATTCTCTTCGGTTCGATTCGTTTTGATTATTTCGATTCAATTCTATTCGAATTGTTTCGATTTGATTCGATTCGGTTCTTTTAGATTCTACTGGATTTGTTTCTTTTCGATTCGTTTTGATTCGATTCTTTTTGATTCATGTCGATTCGATTCGATTCTTTTGTTTCGATTCGATTCTTTTCAATTCGAATCTTTTCGTTACATGGAACTCGATTCTTTTCGATTTGATTCTTTATGATTTTTTCAACTCGATTCAATTCGATTCTTTTTTTTATGATAGTCACAGAGAGAGTGAGAGAGGCAGAGACACAGGCAGAGGGAGAAGCAGGCTCCATGCAGCGTGAGCCTGATGTGGGATTCGATCCCGGGTCTCCAGGATCGCGCCCTGGGCCAAAGGCAGGCGCTAAACCGCTGCGCCACCCAGGGATCCCTCAATTCGATTCTTCTTTATTCGAATCTATTCGATTCTTTTTGATTCGATTTGATTCTATTCGATTTTTTTCGATTTGATTCGATTAGTTCCTTCTTGATTCAATTCAATTCATTTCTTTTGATTCAATTCAATTCGATTCTTTTGGATTCGATTCAATTCTTTTGGATTCGATTCTTTTGGATTCGAGTCGAGTAGATTCTTTTCATTTCGATCGGATTCATTTCAATTCGATTCTTTTCGATTCGAATGTTTTCGAATCAATTCGATACTTTTTGATTCGATTCGATTCTTTTCGTGTCGATTTGATTCTTTTCGATTCTTTTCTATTTGTATTGATTCGATTCTTTGCATTTCGATTCGATTTGATTCAATTCGATTCTTTTCGATCAATTCAATTTGATTGTTTTCGATTTGATTCGATTCGATTCTTTTCTATTCTATTCAATTCGATTATTTTCCATTCGATGATGCAATTGGATTCTTTTCGATTCGAGTCGATACGATTCGATTCTTTTTGATTAGATACAATTCGATTCTTTTCGATTCGATTCGACTCGATTTCATTTTTTGATTCGATTCGACTAGAATTTAATCGACTGATTCAATTTGATTCTTTTCTTTTCGGTTCGATTCTTTTCTATTCGATTTTTTTCTATTCAATTCGATTCTTTCAATTCAATTCGATTCGATTCGATTCGATTCTTTTCGTTTCAAATCGATTCGTTTCAATTCGAGTCTTTTCAATTCGATTCTTTGCGATTCGATTCGATGTGATATTTTTAATTCGATTCGAATCTTTACGATTCGATTCGATTCTTTTCAATTCGATTCTTTTCGATTCGATTCATTTCGATTCGATTCGATTCTTTTCAATTCGATTTGATTCTTTTCCATTTGATCTGATTTGTTTCATTTCGATTCTTTTCGAATCAATTCGATTCTTTTCGATTCCATTAAATTTGATTCGATTCTTTTCAATTCGATTAGATTCTTTTCGATTTGATTCCATTCAGTTCGATTCTTTTCGATTCGATTGGATTCTTTTCGATTTGATTCAATTCTTTCGATTCGATTTGAGTTGATTCTTTTCGATTCGATTCAATACGATTCTTTTCATTTCGATTCTAATCGATTCTCTTCGATTCAATTCGTTTCGATTCTATTCGATTTTTTTCGATTCTATTCTATTCGATTCATTTTGAATCATTTCGATTTGATTCTGTTCGAGTGGTTTCTATTAGATTCTTTTCGATTTGATTCAATTCGATTCGAGTCTTTTTGATTCGAGTCTTTTCGACTCGATGCAATTCAATACGATTCTTTTAGATTCGATTCGATTCGATTGTTTTCGTTTCGATTCGACTTTTTTTGATTCGATTCTTTTCGATTCGATTGTTTTCAATTCGATTGATTCGATTCTTTTCAATTCTATGCTATTCAAAGCGATTCTTTTGTATTTGATTCGATTCGATGGTTTTCTTTTTGATTCGGTTCGATTCGTTTCTTTTCGATTCGATTCAATTCTTTTCGATTCGATTCTTTTCGATTCGAGTTGATTCTTTTCGATTCTATTCTATTCTATTCTTTTCTATTCCATTCGAATCGATTCGTTTTGATTGAATTCGATTCTTTTCGATTCGATTCAATTAGATTCTTTTCGATTGGATTCAATTTGTTTCGAGTCGAATCAATTTGATTCTTTTCGATTGGATTCCATTGGATTCTTTTCGATTTGATTCAATTCGATTCTTTTCGATTCTATTCATTTCGATGATTTTCGTTGAGATTAGAGTCTTTTCGATTTGATTCTTTTCGGTTCGAGTCGATTCATTTCGCTTATTTTGGTTAGGATCAATTCAATTCGATTCTTTTTGATTTGATTTGATTCTATTCGATGTCTTTCGATTCTATTCTATTGTATTCTTTTCGATTCCATTCCGTTCAATTCGATTCTTTTCGATTCCATTCGATTGTTTTAGATTTGATTCCATTCTTTCGATTCTATTTGATATGATTCTTTTCGATTCGATTTGATACGATACTTTTTATTTTGATTCGAATCGATTCTCTTCGGTTCGATTCGTTTTGATTCTTTTCGATTCAATTCTATTCGAATTGTTTCGATTTGATTCGATTCGGTTCTTTTAGATTCTACTGGATTTGTTTCTTTTCGATTCGTTTTGATTCGATTCTTTTTGATTCATGTCGATTCGATTCGATTCTTTTGTTTCCATTCGATTCTTTTCAATTCGAATCTTTTCGTTACATGGAACTCGATTCTTTTCGATTTGATTCTTTATGATTTTTTCAACTCGATTCAATTCGATTCTTTTTTTTATGATAGTCACAGAGAGAGTGAGAGAGGCAGAGACACAGGCAGAGGGAGAAGCAGGCTCCATGCAGCGGGAGCCCGATGTGGGATTCGATCCCGGGTCTCCAGGATCGCGCCCTGGGCCAAAGGCAGGCGCTAAACCGCTGCGCCACCCAGGGATCCCTCAATTCGATTCTTCTTTATTCGAATCTATTCGATTCTTTTTGATTCGATTTGATTCTATTCGATTTTTTTCGATTTGATTCGATTAGTTCCTTCTTGATTCAATTCAATTCATTTCTTTTGATTCAATTCAATTCGATTCTTTTGGATTCGATTCAATTCTTTTGGATTCGATTCTTTTGGATTCGAGTCGAGTAGATTCTTTTCATTTCGATCGGATTCATTTCAATTCGATTCTTTTCGATTCGAATGTTTTCGAATCAATTCGATACTTTTTGATTCGATTCGATTCTTTTCGTGTCGATTTGATTCTTTTCGATTCTTTTCTATTTGTATTGATTCGATTCTTTGCATTTCAATTCGATTTGATTCAATTCGATTCTTTTCGATCAATTCAATTTGATTGTTTTCGATTTGATTCGATTCGATTCTTTTCTATTCTATTCAATTCGTTTATTTTCCATTCGATGATGCAATTGGATTCTTTTCGATTCGAGTCGATACGATTCGATTCTTTTTGATTAGATACAATTCGATTCTTTTCGATTCGATTCGACTCGATTTCATTTTTTGATTCGATTCGACTAGAATTTAATCGACTGATTCAATTTGATTCTTTTCTTTTCGGTTCGATTCTTTTCTATTCGATTTTTTTCTATTCAATTCGATTCTTTCAATTCAATTCGATTCGATTCGATTCGATTCTTTTCGTTTCAAATCGATTCGTTTCAATTCGAGTCTTTTCAATTCGATTCTTTGCGATTCGATTCGATGTGATATTTTTAATTCGATTCGAATCTTTACGATTCGATTCGATTCTTTTCAATTCGATTCTTTTCGATTCGATTCTTTTTGATTCGATTCATTTCGATTCGATTCGATTCTTTTCAATTCGATTTGATTCTTTTCCATTTGATCTGATTTGTTTCATTTCGATTCTTTTCGAATCAATTCGATTCTTTTCGATTCCATTAAATTTGATTCGATTCTTTTCAATTCGATTAGATTCTTTTCGATTTGATTCCATTCAGTTCGATTCTTTTCGATTCGATTGGATTCTTTTCGATTTGATTCAATTCTTTCGATTCGATTTGAGTTGATTCTTTTCGATTCGATTCAATACGATTCTTTTCATTTCGATTCTAATCGATTCTCTTCGATTCAATTCGTTTCGATTCTATTCGATTTTTTTCGATTCTATTCTATTCGATTCATTTTGAATCATTTCGATTTGATTCTGTTCGAGTGGTTTCTATTAGATTCTTTTCGATTTGATTCAATTCGATTCGAGTCTTTTTGATTCGAGTCTTTTCGACTCGATGCAATTCAATACGATTCTTTTAGATTCGATTCGATTCGATTGTTTTCGTTTCGATTCGACTTTTTTTGATTCGATTCTTTTCGATTCGATTGTTTTCAATTCGATTGATTCGATTCTTTTCAATTCTATGCTATTCAAAGCGATTCTTTTGTTTTTGATTGGATTCGATGGTTTTCTTTTTGATTCGGTTCGATTCGTTTCTTTTCGATTCGATTCAATTCTTTTCGATTCGATTCTTTTCGATTCGAGTTGATTCTTTTCGATTCTATTCTATTCTATTCTTTTCTATTCCATTCGAATCGATTCGTTTTGATTGAATTCGATTCTTTTCGATTCGATTCAATTAGATTCTTTTCGATTGGATTCAATTTGTTTCGAGTCGAATCAATTTGATTCTTTTCGATTGGATTCCATTCGATTCTTTTCGATTTGATTCAATTCGATTCTTTTCGATTCTATTCATTTCGATGATTTTCGTTGAGATTAGAGTCTTTTCGATTTGATTCTTTTCGGTTCGAGTCGATTCATTTCGCTTATTTTGGTTAGGATCAATTCAATTCGATTGTTTTTGATTTGATTTGATTCTATTCGATGTCTTTCGATTCTATTCTATTGTATTCTTTTCGATTCCATTCCGTTCAATTCGATTCTTTTCGATTCCATTCGATTGTTTTAGATTTGATTCCATTCTTTCGATTCTATTTGATATGATTCTTTTCGATTCGATTTGATACGATACTTTTTATTTTGATTCGAATCGATTCTCTTCGGTTCGATTCGTTTTGATTCTTTTCGATTCAATTCTATTCGAATTGTTTCGATTTGATTCGATTCGGTTCTTTTAGATTCTACTGGATTTGTTTCTTTTCGATTCGTTTTGATTCGATTCTTTTTGATTCATGTCGATTCGATTCGATTCTTTTGTTTCGATTCGATTCTTTTCAATTCGAATCTTTTCGTTACATGGAACTCGATTCTTTTCGATTTGATTCTTTATGATTTTTTCAACTCGATTCAATTCGATTCTTTTTTTTATGATAGTCACAGAGAGAGTGAGAGAGGCAGAGACACAGGCAGAGGGAGAAGCAGGCTCCATGCAGCGGGAGCCCGATGTGGGATTCGATCCCGGGTCTCCAGGATCGCGCCCTGGGCCAAAGGCAGGCGCTAAACCGCTGCGCCACCCAGGGATCCCTCAATTCGATTCTTCTTTATTCGAATCTATTCGATTCTTTTTGATTCGATTTGATTCTATTCGATTTTTTTCGATTTGATTCGATTCGTTCCTTCTTGATTCAATTCAATTCATTTCTTTTGATTCAATTCAATTCGATTCTTTTGGATTCGATTCAATTCTTTTGGATTCGATTCTTTTGGATTCGAGTCGAGTAGATTCTTTTCATTTCGATCGGATTCATTTCAATTCGATTCTTTTCGATTCGAATGTTTTCGAATCAATTCGATACTTTTTGATTCGATTCGATTCTTTTCGTGTCGATTTGATTCTTTTCGATTCTTTTCTATTTGTATTGATTCGATTCTTTGCATTTCGATTCGATTTGATTCAATTCGATTCTTTTCGATCAATTCAATTTGATTGTTTTCGATTTGATTCGATTCGATTCTTTTCTATTCTATTCAATTCGATTATTTTCCATTCGATGATGCAATTGGATTCTTTTCGATTCGAGTCGATACGATTCGATTCTTTTTGATTAGATACAATTCGATTCTTTTCGATTCGATTCGACTCGATTTCATTTTTTGATTCGATTCGACTAGAATTTAATCGACTGATTCAATTTGATTCTTTTCTTTTCGGTTCGATTCTTTTCTATTCGATTTTTTTCTATTCAATTCGATTCTTTCAATTCAATTCGATTCGATTCGATTCGATTCTTTTCGTTTCAAATCGATTCGTTTCAATTCGAGTCTTTTCAATTCGATTCTTTGCGATTCGATTCGATGTGATATTTTTAATTCGATTCGAATCTTTACGATTCGATTCGATTCTTTTCAATTCGATTCTTTTCGATTCGATTCTTTTTGATTCGATTCATTTCGATTCGATTCGATTCTTTTCAATTCGATTTGATTCTTTTCCATTTGATCTGATTTGTTTCATTTCGATTCTTTTCGAATCAATTCGATTCTTTTCGATTCCATTAAATTTGATTCGATTCTTTTCAATTCGATTAGATTCTTTTCGATTTGATTCCATTCAGTTCGATTCTTTTCGATTCGATTGGATTCTTTTCGATTTGATTCAATTCTTTCGATTCGATTTGAGTTGATTCTTTTCGATTCGATTCAATACGATTCTTTTCATTTCGATTCTAATCGATTCTCTTCGATTCAATTCGTTTCGATTCTATTCGATTTTTTTCGATTCTATTCTATTCGATTCATTTTGAATCATTTCGATTTGATTCTGTTCGAGTGGTTTCTATTAGATTCTTTTCGATTTGATTCAATTCGATTCGAGTCTTTTTGATTCGAGTCTTTTCGACTCGATGCAATTCAATACGATTCTTTTAGATTCGATTCGATTCGATTGTTTTCGTTTCGATTCGACTTTTTTTGATTCGATTCTTTTCGATTCGATTGTTTTCAATTCGATTGATTCGATTCTTTTCAATTCTATGCTATTCAAAGCGATTCTTTTGTATTTGATTGGATTCGATGGTTTTCTTTTTGATTCGGTTCGATTCGTTTCTTTTCGATTCGATTCAATTCTTTTCGATTCGATTCTTTTCGATTCGAGTTGATTCTTTTCGATTCTATTCTATTCTATTCTTTTCTATTCCATTCGAATCGATTCGTTTTGATTGAATTCGATTCTTTTCGATTCGATTCAATTAGATTCTTTTCGATTGGATTCAATTTGTTTCGAGTCGAATCAATTTGATTCTTTTCGATTGGATTCCATTCGATTCTTTTCGATTTGATTCAATTCGATTCTTTTCGATTCTATTCATTTCGATGATTTTCGTTGAGATTAGAGTCTTTTCGATTTGATTCTTTTCGGTTCGAGTCGATTCATTTCGCTTATTTTGGTTAGGATCAATTCAATTCGATTCTTTTTGATTTGATTTGATTCTATTCGATGTCTTTCGATTCTATTCTATTGTATTCTTTTCGATTCCATTCCGTTCAATTCGATTCTTTTCGATTCCATTCGATTGTTTTAGATTTGATTCCATTCTTTCGATTCTATTTGATATGATTCTTTTCGATTCGATTTGATACGATACTTTTTATTTTGATTCGAATCGATTCTCTTCGGTTCGATTCGTTTTGATTCTTTTCGATTCAATTCTATTCGAATTGTTTCGATTTGATTCGATTCGGTTCTTTTAGATTCTACTGGATTTGTTTCTTTTCGATTCGTTTTGATTCGATTCTTTTTGATTCATGTCGATTCGATTCGATTCTTTTGTTTCGATTCGATTCTTTTCAATTCGAATCTTTTCGTTACATGGAACTCGATTCTTTTCGATTTGATTCTTTATGATTTTTTCAACTCGATTCAATTCGATTCTTTTTTTTATGATAGTCACAGAGAGAGTGAGAGAGGCAGAGACACAGGCAGAGGGAGAAGCAGGCTCCATGCAGCGGGAGCCCGATGTGGGATTCGATCCCGGGTCTCCAGGATCGCGCCCTGGGCCAAGGGCAGGCGCTAAACCGCTGCGCCACCCAGGGATCCCTCAATTCGATTCTTCTTTATTCGAATCTATTCGATTCTTTTTGATTCGATTTGATTCTATTCGATTTTTTTCGATTTGATTCGATTCGTTCCTTCTTGATTCAATTCAATTCATTTCTTTTGATTCAATTCAATTCGATTCTTTTGGATTCGATTCAATTCTTTTGGATTCGATTCTTTTGGATTCGAGTCGAGTAGATTCTTTTCATTTCGATCGGATTCATTTCAATTCGATTCTTTTCGATTCGAATGTTTTCGAATCAATTCGATACTTTTTGATTCGATTCGATTCTTTTCGTGTCGATTTGATTCTTTTCGATTCTTTTCTATTTGTATTGATTCGATTCTTTGCATTTCGATTCGATTTGATTCAATTCGATTCTTTTCGATCAATTCAATTTGATTGTTTTCGATTTGATTCGATTCGATTCTTTTCTATTCTATTCAATTCGATTATTTTCCATTCGATGATGCAATTGGATTCTTTTCGATTCGAGTCGATACGATTCGATTCTTTTTGATTAGATACAATTCGATTCTTTTCGATTCGATTCGACTCGATTTCATTTTTTGATTCGATTCGACTAGAATTTAATCGACTGATTCAATTTGATTCTTTTCTTTTCGGTTCGATTCTTTTCTATTCGATTTTTTTCTATTCAATTCGATTCTTTCAATTCAATTCGATTCGATTCGATTCGATTCTTTTCGTTTCAAATCGATTCGTTTCAATTCGAGTCTTTTCAATTCGATTCTTTGCGATTCGATTCGATGTGATATTTTTAATTCGATTCGAATCTTTACGATTCGATTCGATTCTTTTCAATTCGATTCTTTTCGATTCGATTCTTTTCAATTCGATTTGATTCTTTTCCATTTGATCTGATTTGTTTCATTTCGATTCTTTTCGAATCAATTCGATTCTTTTCGATTCCATTAAATTTCATTCGATTCTTTTCAATTCGATTAGATTCTTTTCGATTTGATTCCATTCAGTTCGATTCTTTTCGATTCGATTGGATTCTTTTCGATTTGATTCAATTCTTTCGATTCGATTTGAGTTGATTCTTTTCGATTCGATTCAATACGATTCTTTTCATTTCGATTCTAATCGATTCTCTTCGATTCAATTCGTTTCGATTCTATTCGATTTTTTTCGATTCTATTCTATTCGATTCATTTTGAATCATTTCGATTTGATTCTGTTCGAGTGGTTTCTATTAGATTCTTTTCGATTTGATTCAATTCGATTCGAGTCTTTTTGATTCGAGTCTTCGACTCGATGCAATTCAATACGATTCTTTTAGATTCGATTCGATTCGATTGTTTTCGTTTCGATTCGACTTTTTTTGATTCGATTCTTTTCGATTCGATTGTTTTCAATTCGATTGATTCGATTCTTTTCAATTCTATGCTATTCAAAGCGATTCTTTTGTATTTGATTGGATTCGATGGTTTTCTTTTTGATTCGGTTCGATTCGTTTCTTTTCGATTCGATTCAATTCTTTTCGATTCGATTCTTTTCGATTCGAGTTGATTCTTTTCGATTCTATTCTATTCTATTCTTTTCTATTCCATTCGAATCGATTCGTTTTGATTGAATTCGATTCTTTTCGATTCGATTCAATTAGATTCTTTTCGATTGGATTCAATTTGTTTCGAGTCGAATCAATTTGATTCTTTTCGATTGGATTCCATTCGATTCTTTTCGATTTGATTCAATTCGATTCTTTTCGATTCTATTCATTTCGATGATTTTCGTTGAGATTAGAGTCTTTTCGATTTGATTCTTTTCGGTTCGAGTCGATTCATTTCGCTTATTTTGGTTAGGATCAATTCAATTCGATTCTTTTTGATTTGATTTGATTCTATTCGATGTCTTTCGATTCTATTCTATTGTATTCTTTTCGATTCCATTCCGTTCAATTCGATTCTTTTCGATTCCATTCGATTGTTTTAGATTTGATTCCATTCTTTCGATTCTATTTGATATGATTCTTTTCGATTCGATTTGATACGATACTTTTTATTTTGATTCGAATCGATTCTCTTCGGTTCGATTCGTTTTGATTCTTTTCGATTCAATTCTATTCGAATTGTTTCGATTTGATTCGATTCGGTTCTTTTAGATTCTACTGGATTTGTTTCTTTTCGATTCGTTTTGATTCGATTCTTTTTGATTCATGTCGATTCGATTCGATTCTTTTGTTTCGATTCGATTCTTTTCAATTCGAATCTTTTCGTTACATGGAACTCGATTCTTTTCGATTTGATTCTTTATGATTTTTTCAACTCGATTCAATTCGATTCTTTTTTTTATGATAGTCACAGAGAGAGTGAGAGAGGCAGAGACACAGGCAGAGGGAGAAGCAGGCTCCATGCAGCGGGAGCCCGATGTGGGATTCGATCCCGGGTCTCCAGGATCGCGCCCTGGGCCAAAGGCAGGCGCTAAACCGCTGCGCCACCCAGGGATCCCTCAATTCGATTCTTCTTTATTCGAATCTATTCGATTCTTTTTGATTCGATTTGATTCTATTCGATTTTTTTCGATTTGATTCGATTCGTTCCTTCTTGATTCAATTCAATTCATTTCTTTTGATTCAATTCAATTCGATTCTTTTGGATTCGATTCAATTCTTTTGGATTCGATTCTTTTGGATTCGAGTCGAGTAGATTCTTTTCATTTCGATCGGATTCATTTCAATTCGATTCTTTTCGATTCGAATGTTTTCGAATCAATTCGATACTTTTTGATTCGATTCGATTCTTTTCGTGTCGTTTGATTCTTTTCGATTCTTTTCTATTTGTATTGATTCGATTCTTTGCATTTCGATTCGATTTGATTCAATTCGATTCTTTTCGATCAATTCAATTTGATTGTTTTCGATTTGATTCGATTCGATTCTTTTCTATTCTATTCAATTCGATTATTTTCCATTCGATGATGCAATTGGATTCTTTTCGATTCGAGTCGATACGATTCGATTCTTTTTGATTAGATACAATTCGATTCTTTTCGATTCGATTCGACTCGATTTCATTTTTTGATTCGATTCGACTAGAATTTAATCGACTGATTCAATTTGATTCTTTTCTTTTCGGCTCGATTCTTTTCTATTCGATTTTTTTCTATTCAATTCGATTCTTTCAATTCAATTCAATTCGATTCGATTCGATTCGATTCTTTTCAATTCGATTCTTTTCGATTCGATTCTTTTTGATTCGATTCATTTCGATTCGATTCGATTCTTTTCAATTCGATTTGATTCTTTTCCATTTGATCTGATTTGTTTCATTTCGATTCTTTTCGAATCAATTCGATTCTTTTCGATTCCATTAAATTTGATTCGATTCTTTTCAATTCGATTAGATTCTTTTCGATTTGATTCCATTCAGTTCGATTCTTTTCGATTCGATTGGATTCTTTTCGATTTGATTCAATTCTTTCGATTCGATTTGAGTTGATTCTTTTCGATTCGATTCAATACGATTCTTTTCATTTCGATTCTAATCGATTCTCTTCGATTCAATTCGTTTCGATTCTATTCGATTTTTTTCGATTCTATTCTATTCGATTCATTTTGAATCATTTCGATTTGATTCTGTTCGAGTGGTTTCTATTAGATTCTTTTCGATTTGATTCAATTCGATTCGAGTCTTTTTGATTCGAGTCTTTTCGACTCGATGCAATTCAATACGATTCTTTTAGATTCGATTCGATTCGATTGTTTTCGTTTCGATTCGACTTTTTTTGATTCGATTCTTTTCGATTCGATTGTTTTCAATTCGATTGATTCGATTCTTTTCAATTCTATGCTATTCAAAGCGATTCTTTTGTATTTGATTCGATTCGATGGTTTTCTTTTTGATTCGGTTCGATTCGTTTCTTTTCGATTCGATTCAATTCTTTTCGATTCGATTCTTTTCGATTCGAGTTGATTCTTTTCGATTCTATTCTATTCTATTCTTTTCTATTCCATTCGAATCGATTCGTTTTGATTGAATTCGATTCTTTTCGATTCGATTCAATTAGATTCTTTTCGATTGGATTCAATTTGTTTCGAGTCGAATCAATTTGATTCTTTTCGATTGGATTCCATTCGATTCTTTTCGATTTGATTCAATTCGATTCTTTTCGATTCTATTCATTTCGATGATTTTCGTTGAGATTAGAGTCTTTTCGATTTGATTCTTTTCGGTTCGAGTCGATTCGTTTCGCTTATTTTGGTTAGGATCAATTCAATTCGATTCTTTTTGATTTGATTTGATTCTATTCGATGTCTTTCGATTCTATTCTATTGTATTCTTTTCGATTCCATTCCGTTCAATTCGATTCTTTTCGATTCCATTCGATTGTTTTAGATTTGATTCCATTCTTTCGATTCTATTTGATATGATTCTTTTCGATTCGATTTGATACGATACTTTTTATTTTGATTCGAATCGATTCTCTTCGGTTCGATTCGTTTTGATTCTTTTCGATTCAATTCTATTCGAATTGTTTCGATTTGATTCGATTCGGTTCTTTTAGATTCTACTGGATTTGTTTCTTTTCGATTCGTTTTGATTCGATTCTTTTTGATTCATGTCGATTCGATTCGATTCTTTTGTTTCGATTCGATTCTTTTCAATTCGAATCTTTTCGTTACATGGAACTCGATTCTTTTCGATTTGATTCTTTATGATTTTTTCAACTCGATTCAATTCGATTCTTTTTTTTATGATAGTCACAGAGAGAGTGAGAGAGGCAGAGACACAGGCAGAGGGAGAAGCAGGCTCCATGCAGCGGGAGCCCGATGTGGGATTCGATCCCGGGTCTCCAGGATCGCGCCCTGGGCCAAGGGCAGGCGCTAAACCGCTGCGCCACCCAGGGATCCCTCAATTCGATTCTTCTTTATTCGAATCTATTCGATTCTTTTTGATTCGATTTGATTCTATTCGATTTTTTTCGATTTGATTCGATTCGTTCCTTCTTGATTCAATTCAATTCATTTCTTTTGATTCAATTCAATTCGATTCTTTTGGATTCGATTCAATTCTTTTGGATTCGATTCTTTTGGATTCGAGTCGAGTAGATTCTTTTCATTTCGATCGGATTCATTTCAATTCGATTCTTTTCGATTCGAATGTTTTCGAATCAATTCGATACTTTTTGATTCGATTCGATTCTTTTCGTGTCGATTTGATTCTTTTCGATTCTTTTCTATTTGTATTGATTCGATTCTTTGCATTTCGATTCGATTTGATTCAATTCGATTCTTTTCGATCAATTCAATTTGATTGTTTTCGATTTGATTCGATTCGATTCTTTTCTATTCTATTCAATTCGATTATTTTCCATTCGATGATGCAATTGGATTCTTTTCGATTCGAGTCGATACGATTCGATTCTTTTTGATTAGATACAATTCGATTCTTTTCGATTCGATTCGACTCGATTTCATTTTTTGATTCGATTCGACTAGAATTTAATCGACTGATTCAATTTGATTCTTTTCTTTTCGGTTCGATTCTTTTCTATTCGATTTTTTTCTATTCAATTCGATTCTTTCAATTCAATTCGATTCGATTCGATTCGATTCTTTTCGTTTCAAATCGATTCGTTTCAATTCGAGTCTTTTCAATTCGATTCTTTGCGATTCGATTCGATGTGATATTTTTAATTCGATTCGAATCTTTACGATTCGATTCGATTCTTTTCAATTCGATTCTTTTCGATTCGATTCTTTTTGATTCGATTCATTTCGATTCGATTCGATTCTTTTCAATTCGATTTGATTCTTTTCCATTTGATCTGATTTGTTTCATTTCGATTCTTTTCGAATCAATTCGATTCTTTTCGATTCCATTAAATTTGATTCGATTCTTTTCAATTCGATTAGATTCTTTTCGATTTGATTCCATTCAGTTCGATTCTTTTCGATTCGATTGGATTCTTTTCGATTTGATTCAATTCTTTCGATTCGATTTGAGTTGATTCTTTTCGATTCGATTCAATACGATTCTTTTCATTTCGATTCTAATCGATTCTCTTCGATTCAATTCGTTTCGATTCTATTCGATTTTTTTCGATTCTATTCTATTCGATTCATTTTGAATCATTTCGATTTGATTCTGTTCGAGTGGTTTCTATTAGATTCTTTTCGATTTGATTCAATTCGATTCGAGTCTTTTTGATTCGAGTCTTTTCGACTCGATGCAATTCAATACGATTCTTTTAGATTCGATTCGATTCGATTGTTTTCGTTTCGATTCGACTTTTTTTGATTCGATTCTTTTCGATTCGATTGTTTTCAATTCGATTGATTCGATTCTTTTCAATTCTATGCTATTCAAAGCGATTCTTTTGTATTTGATTGGATTCGATGGTTTTCTTTTTGATTCGGTTCGATTCGTTTCTTTTCGATTCGATTCAATTCTTTTCGATTCGATTCTTTTCGATTCGAGTTGATTCTTTTCGATTCTATTCTATTCTATTCTTTTCTATTCCATTCGAATCGATTCGTTTTGATTGAATTCGATTCTTTTCGATTCGATTCAATTAGATTCTTTTCGATTGGATTCAATTTGTTTCGAGTCGAATCAATTTGATTCTTTTCGATTGGATTCCATTCGATTCTTTTCGATTTGATTCAATTCGATTCTTTTCGATTCTATTCATTTCGATGATTTTCGTTGAGATTAGAGTCTTTTCGATTTGATTCTTTTCGGTTCGAGTCGATTCATTTCGCTTATTTTGGTTAGGATCAATTCAATTCGATTCTTTTTGATTTGATTTGATTCTATTCGATGTCTTTCGATTCTATTCTATTGTATTCTTTTCGATTCCATTCCGTTCAATTCGATTCTTTTCGATTCCATTCGATTGTTTTAGATTTGATTCCATTCTTTCGATTCTATTTGATATGATTCTTTTCGATTCGATTTGATACGATACTTTTTATTTTGATTCGAATCGATTCTCTTCGGTTCGATTCGTTTTGATTCTTTTCGATTCAATTCTATTCGAATTGTTTCGATTTGATTCGATTCGGTTCTTTTAGATTCTACTGGATTTGTTTCTTTTCGATTCGTTTTGATTCGATTCTTTTTGATTCATGTCGATTCGATTCGATTCTTTTGTTTCGATTCGATTCTTTTCAATTCGAATCTTTTCGTTACATGGAACTCGATTCTTTTCGATTTGATTCTTTATGATTTTTTCAACTCGATTCAATTCGATTCTTTTTTTTATGATAGTCACAGAGAGAGTGAGAGAGGCAGAGACACAGGCAGAGGGAGAAGCAGGCTCCATGCAGCGGGAGCCCGATGTGGGATTCGATCCCGGGTCTCCAGGATCGCGCCCTGGGCCAAAGGCAGGCGCTAAACCGCTGCGCCACCCAGGGATCCCTCAATTCGATTCTTCTTTATTCGAATCTATTCGATTCTTTTTGATTCGATTTGATTCTATTCGATTTTTTTCGATTTGATTCGATTAGTTCCTTCTTGATTCAATTCAATTCATTTCTTTTGATTCAATTCAATTCGATTCTTTTGGATTCGATTCAATTCTTTTGGATTCGATTCTTTTGGATTCGAGTCGAGTAGATTCTTTTCATTTCGATCGGATTCATTTCAATTCGATTCTTTTCGATTCGAATGTTTTCGAATCAATTCGATACTTTTTGATTCGATTCGATTCTTTTCGTGTCGATTTGATTCTTTTCGATTCTTTTCTATTTGTATTGATTCGATTCTTTGCATTTCGATTCGATTTGATTCAATTCGATTCTTTTCGATCAATTCAATTTGATTGTTTTCGATTTGATTCGATTCGATTCTTTTCTATTCTATTCAATTCGATTATTTTCCATTCGATGATGCAATTGGATTCTTTTCGATTCGAGTCGATACGATTCGATTCTTTTTGATTAGATACAATTCGATTCTTTTCGATTCGATTCGACTCGATTTCATTTTTTGATTCGATTCGACTAGAATTTAATCGACTGATTCAATTTGATTCTTTTCTTTTCGGCTCGATTCTTTTCTATTCGATTTTTTTCTATTCAATTCGATTCTTTCAATTCAATTCAATTCGATTCGATTCGATTCGATTCTTTTCGTTTCAAATCGATTCGTTTCAATTCGAGTCTTTTCAATTCGATTCTTTGCGATTCGATTCGATGTGATATTTTTAATTCGATTCGAATCTTTACGATTCGATTCGATTCTTTTCAATTCGATTCTTTTCGATTCGATTCTTTTTGATTCGATTCATTTCGATTCGATTCGATTCTTTTCAATTCGATTTGATTCTTTTCCATTTGATCTGATTTGTTTCATTTCGATTCTTTTCGAATCAATTCGATTCTTTTCGATTCCATTAAATTTGATTCGATTCTTTTCAATTCGATTAGATTCTTTTCGATTTGATTCCATTCAGTTCGATTCTTTTCGATTCGATTGGATTCTTTTCGATTTGATTCAATTCTTTCGATTCGATTTGAGTTGATTCTTTTCGATTCGATTCAATACGATTCTTTTCATTTCGATTCTAATCGATTCTCTTCGATTCAATTCGTTTCGATTCTATTCGATTTTTTTCGATTCTATTCTATTCGATTCATTTTGAATCATTTCGATTTGATTCTGTTCGAGTGGTTTCTATTAGATTCTTTTCGATTTGATTCAATTCGATTCGAGTCTTTTTGATTCGAGTCTTTTCGACTCGATGCAATTCAATACGATTCTTTTAGATTCGATTCGATTCGATTGTTTTCGTTTCGATTCGACTTTTTTTGATTCGATTCTTTTCGATTCGATTGTTTTCAATTCGATTGATTCGATTCTTTTCAATTCTATGCTATTCAAAGCGATTCTTTTGTATTTGATTCGATTCGATGGTTTTCTTTTTGATTCGGTTCGATTCGTTTCTTTTCGATTCGATTCAATTCTTTTCGATTCGATTCTTTTCGATTCGAGTTGATTCTTTTCGATTCTATTCTATTCTATTCTTTTCTATTCCATTCGAATCGATTCGTTTTGATTGAATTCGATTCTTTTCGATTCGATTCAATTAGATTCTTTTCGATTGGATTCAATTTGTTTCGAGTCGAATCAATTTGATTCTTTTTGATTGGATTCCATTCGATTCTTTTCGATTTGATTCAATTCGATTCTTTTCGATTCTATTCATTTCGATGATTTTCGTTGAGATTAGAGTCTTTTCGATTTGATTTTTTTCGGTTCGAGTCGATTCGTTTCGCTTATTTTGGTTAGGATCAATTCAATTCGATTCTTTTTGATTTGATTTGATTCTATTCGATGTCTTTCGATTCTATTCTATTGTATTCTTTTCGATTCCATTCCGTTCAATTCGATTCTTTTCGATTCCATTCGATTGTTTTAGATTTGATTCCATTCTTTCGATTCTATTTGATATGATTCTTTTCGATTCGATTTGATACGATACTTTTTATTTTGATTCGAATCGATTCTCTTCGGTTCGATTCGTTTTGATTCTTTTCGATTCAATTCTATTCGAATTGTTTCGATTTGATTCGATTCGGTTCTTTTAGATTCTACTGGATTTGTTTCTTTTCGATTCGTTTTGATTCGATTCTTTTTGATTCATGTCGATTCGATTCGATTCTTTTGTTTCGATTCGATTCTTTTCAATTCGAATCTTTTCGTTACATGGAACTCGATTCTTTTCGATTTGATTCTTTATGATTTTTTCAACTCGATTCAATTCGATTCTTTTTTTTATGATAGTCACAGAGAGAGTGAGAGAGGCAGAGACACAGGCAGAGGGAGAAGCAGGCTCCATGCAGCGGGAGCCCGATGTGGGATTCGATCCCGGGTCTCCAGGATCGCGCCCTGGGCCAAAGGCAGGCGCTAAACCGCTGCGCCACCCAGGGATCCCTCAATTCGATTCTTCTTTATTCGAATCTATTCGATTCTTTTTGATTCGATTTGATTCTATTCGATTTTTTTCGATTTGATTCGATTCGTTCCTTCTTGATTCAATTCAATTCATTTCTTTTGATTCAATTCAATTCGATTCTTTTGGATTCGATTCAATTCTTTTGGATTCGATTCTTTTGGATTCGAGTCGAGTAGATTCTTTTCATTTCGATCGGATTCATTTCAATTCGATTCTTTTCGATTCGAATGTTTTCGAATCAATTCGATACTTTTTGATTCGATTCGATTCTTTTCGTGTCGATTTGATTCTTTTCGATTCTTTTCTATTTGTATTGATTCGATTCTTTGCATTTCGATTCGATTTGATTCAATTCGATTCTTTTCGATCAATTCAATTTGATTGTTTTCGATTTGATTCGATTCGATTCTTTTCTATTCTATTCAATTCGATTATTTTCCATTCGATGATGCAATTGGATTCTTTTCGATTCGAGTCGATACGATTCGATTCTTTTTGATTAGATACAATTCGATTCTTTTCGATTCGATTCGACTCGATTTCATTTTTTGATTCGATTCGACTAGAATTTAATCGACTGATTCAATTTGATTCTTTTCTTTTCGGTTCGATTCTTTTCTATTCGATTTTTTTCTATTCAATTCGATTCTTTCAATTCAATTCGATTCGATTCGATTCGATTCTTTTCGTTTCAAATCGATTCGTTTCAATTCGAGTCTTTTCAATTCGATTCTTTGCGATTCGATTCGATGTGATATTTTTAATTCGATTCGAATCTTTACGATTCGATTCGATTCTTTTCAATTCGATTCTTTTCGATTCGATTCTTTTTGATTCGATTCATTTCGATTCGATTCGATTCTTTTCAATTCGATTTGATTCTTTTCCATTTGATCTGATTTGTTTCATTTCGATTCTTTTCGAATCAATTCGATTCTTTTCGATTCCATTAAATTTGATTCGATTCTTTTCAATTCGATTAGATTCTTTTCGATTTGATTCCATTCAGTTCGATTCTTTTCGATTCGATTGGATTCTTTTCGATTTGATTCAATTCTTTCGATTCGATTTGAGTTGATTCTTTTCGATTCGATTCAATACGATTCTTTTCATTTCGATTCTAATCGATTCTCTTCGATTCAATTCGTTTCGATTCTATTCGATTTTTTTCGATTCTATTCTATTCGATTCATTTTGAATCATTTCGATTTGATTCTGTTCGAGTGGTTTCTATTAGATTCTTTTCGATTTGATTCAATTCGATTCGAGTCTTTTTGATTCGAGTCTTTTCGACTCGATGCAATTCAATACGATTCTTTTAGATTCGATTCGATTCGATTGTTTTCGTTTCGATTCGACTTTTTTTGATTCGATTCTTTTCGATTCGATTGTTTTCAATTCGATTGATTCGATTCTTTTCAATTCTATGCTATTCAAAGCGATTCTTTTGTATTTGATTCGATTCGATGGTTTTCTTTTTGATTCGGTTCGATTCGTTTCTTTTCGATTCGATTCAATTCTTTTCGATTCGATTCTTTTCGATTCGAGTTGATTCTTTTCGATTCTATTCTATTCTATTCTTTTCTATTCCATTCGAATCGATTCGTTTTGATTGAATTCGATTCTTTTCGATTCGATTCAATTAGATTCTTTTCGATTGGATTCAATTTGTTTCGAGTCGAATCAGTTTGATTCTTTTCGATTGGATTCCATTCGATTCTTTTCGATTTGATTCAATTCGATTCTTTTCGATTCTATTCATTTCGATGATTTTCGTTGAGATTAGAGTCTTTTCGATTTGATTCTTTTCGGTTCGAGTCGATTCATTTCGCTTATTTTGGTTAGGATCAATTCAATTCGATTCTTTTTGATTTGATTTGATTCTATTCGATGTCTTTCGATTCTATTCTATTGTATTCTTTTCGATTCCATTCCGTTCAATTCGATTCTTTTCGATTCCATTCGATTGTTTTAGATTTGATTCCATTCTTTCGATTCTATTTGATATGATTCTTTTCGATTCGATTTGATACGATACTTTTTATTTTGATTCGAATCGATTCTCTTCGGTTCGATTCGTTTTGATTCTTTTCGATTCAATTCTATTCGAATTGTTTCGATTTGATTCGATTCGGTTCTTTTAGATTCTACTGGATTTGTTTCTTTTCGATTCGTTTTGATTCGATTCTTTTTGATTCATGTCGATTCGATTCGATTCTTTTGTTTCGATTCGATTCTTTTCAATTCGAATCTTTTCGTTACATGGAACTCGATTCTTTTCGATTTGATTCTTTATGATTTTTTCAACTCGATTCAATTCGATTCTTTTTTTTATGATAGTCACAGAGAGAGTGAGAGAGGCAGAGACACAGGCAGAGGGAGAAGCAGGCTCCATGCAGCGGGAGCCCGATGTGGGATTCGATCCCGGGTCTCCAGGATCGCGCCCTGGGCCAAAGGCAGGCGCTAAACCGCTGCGCCACCCAGGGATCCCTCAATTCGATTCTTCTTTATTCGAATCTATTCGATTCTTTTTGATTCGATTTGATTCTATTCGATTTTTTTCGATTTGATTCGATTAGTTCCTTCTTGATTCAATTCAATTCATTTCTTTTGATTCAATTCAATTCGATTCTTTTGGATTCGATTCAATTCTTTTGGATTCGATTCTTTTGGATTCGAGTCGAGTAGATTCTTTTCATTTCGATCGGATTCATTTCAATTCGATTCTTTTCGATTCGAATGTTTTCGAATCAATTCGATACTTTTTGATTCGATTCGATTCTTTTCGTGTCGATTTGATTCTTTTCGATTCTTTTCTATTTGTATTGATTCGATTCTTTGCATTTCGATTCGATTTGATTCAATTCGATTCTTTTCGATCAATTCAATTTGATTGTTTTCGATTTGATTCGATTCGATTCTTTTCTATTCTATTCAATTCGATTATTTTCCATTCGATGATGCAATTGGATTCTTTTCGATTCGAGTCGATACGATTCGATTCTTTTTGATTAGATACAATTCGATTCTTTTCGATTCGATTCGACTCGATTTCATTTTTTGATTCGATTCGACTAGAATTTAATCGACTGATTCAATTTGATTCTTTTCTTTTCGGCTCGATTCTTTTCTATTCGATTTTTTTCTATTCAATTCGATTCTTTCAATTCAATTCGATTCGATTCGATTCGATTCTTTTCGTTTCAAATCGATTCGTTTCAATTCGAGTCTTTTCAATTCGATTCTTTGCGATTCGATTCGATGTGATATTTTTAATTCGATTCGAATCTTTACGATTCGATTCGATTCTTTTCAATTCGATTCTTTTCGATTCGATTCATTTCGATTCGATTCGATTCTTTTCAATTCGATTTGATTCTTTTCCATTTGATCTGATTTGTTTCATTTCGATTCTTTTCGAATCAATTCGATTCTTTTCGATTCCATTAAATTTGATTCGATTCTTTTCAATTCGATTAGATTCTTTTCGATTTGATTCCATTCAGTTCGATTCTTTTCGATTCGATTGGATTCTTTTCGATTTGATTCAATTCTTTCGATTCGATTTGAGTTGATTCTTTTCGATTCGATTCAATACGATTCTTTTCATTTCGATTCTAATCGATTCTCTTCGATTCAATTCGTTTCGATTCTTTTCGATTTTTTTCGATTCTATTCTATTCGATTCATTTTGAATCATTTCGATTTGATTCTGTTCGAGTGGTTTCTATTAGATTCTTTTCGATTTGATTCAATTCGATTCGAGTCTTTTTGATTCGAGTCTTTTCGACTCGATGCAATTCAATACGATTCTTTTAGATTCGATTCGATTCGATTGTTTTCGTTTCGATTCGACTCTTTTGATTCGATTCTTTTCGATCCGATTGTTTTCAATTCGATTGATTCGATTCTTTTCAATTCTATGCTATTCAAAGCGATTCTTTTGTATTTGATTCGATTCGATTGTTTTCTTTTTGATTCGGTTCGATTCGTTTCTTTTCGATTCGATTCAATTCTTTTCGATTCGATTCTTTTCGATTCGAGTTGATTCTTTTCGATTCGATTCTATTCTATTCTTTTCTATTCCATTCGAATCGATTCGTTTTGATTTATTTCGATTCTTTTCGATTCGATTCAATTAGATTCCTTTCGATTGGATTCAATTTGTTTCGAGTCGAATCAATTTGATTCTTTTCGATTGGATTCCATTCGATTCTTTTCGATTTGATTCAATTCGATTCTTTTCGATTCTATTCATTTCGATGATTTTCGTTGAGATTAGAGTCTTTTCGATTTGATTCTTTTCGGTTCGAGTCGATTCATTTCGCTTATTTTGGTTAGGATCAATTCAATTCGATTCTTTTTGATTTGATTTGATTCTATTCGATGTCTTTCGATTCTATTCTATTGTATTCTTTTCGATTCCATTCCGTTCAATTCGATTCTTTTCGATTCCATTCGATTGTTTTAGATTTGATTCCATTCTTTCGATTCTATTTGATATGATTCTTTTCGATTCGATTTGATACGATACTTTTTATTTTGATTCGAATCGATTCTCTTCGGTTCGATTCGTTTTGATTCTTTTCGATTCAATTCTATTCGAATTGTTTCGATTTGATTCGATTCGGTTCTTTTAGATTCTACTGGATTTGTTTCTTTTCGATTCGTTTTGATTCGATTCTTTTTGATTCATGTCGATTCGATTCGATTCTTTTGTTTCGATTCGATTCTTTTCAATTCGAATCTTTTCGTTACATGGAACTCGATTCTTTTCGATTTGATTCTTTATGATTTTTTCAACTCGATTCAATTCGATTCTTTTTTTTATGATAGTCACAGAGAGAGTGAGAGAGGCAGAGACACAGGCAGAGGGAGAAGCAGGCTCCATGCAGCGGGAGCCCGATGTGGGATTCGATCCCGGGTCTCCAGGATCGCGCCCTGGGCCAAAGGCAGGCGCTAAACCGCTGCGCCACCCAGGGATCCCTCAATTCGATTCTTCTTTATTCGAATCTATTCGATTCTTTTTGATTCGATTTGATTCTATTCGATTTTTTTCGATTTGATTCGATTAGTTCCTTCTTGATTCAATTCAATTCATTTCTTTTGATTCAATTCAATTCGATTCTTTTGGATTCGATTCAATTCTTTTGGATTCGATTCTTTTGGATTCGAGTCGAGTAGATTCTTTTCATTTCGATCGGATTCATTTCAATTCGATTCTTTTCGATTCGAATGTTTTCGAATCAATTCGATACTTTTTGATTCGATTCGATTCTTTTCGTGTCGATTTGATTCTTTTCGATTCTTTTCTATTTGTATTGATTCGATTCTTTGCATTTCGATTCGATTTGATTCAATTCGATTCTTTTCGATCAATTCAATTTGATTGTTTTCGATTTGATTCGATTCGATTCTTTTCTATTCTATTCAATTCGATTATTTTCCATTCGATGATGCAATTGGATTCTTTTCGATTCGAGTCGATACGATTCGATTCTTTTTGATTAGATACAATTCGATTCTTTTCGATTCGATTCGACTCGATTTCATTTTTTGATTCGATTCGACTAGAATTTAATCGACTGATTCAATTTGATTCTTTTCTTTTCGGCTCGATTCTTTTCTATTCGATTTTTTTCTATTCAATTCGATTCTTTCAATTCAATTCGATTCGATTCGATTCGATTCTTTTCGTTTCAAATCGATTCGTTTCAATTCGAGTCTTTTCAATTCGATTCTTTGCGATTCGATTCGATGTGATATTTTTAATTCGATTCGAATCTTTACGATTCGATTCGATTCTTTTCAATTCGATTCTTTTCGATTCGATTCATTTCGATTCGATTCGATTCTTTTCAATTCGATTTGATTCTTTTCCATTTGATCTGATTTGTTTCATTTCGATTCTTTTCGAATCAATTCGATTCTTTTCGATTCCATTAAATTTGATTCGATTCTTTTCAATTCGATTAGATTCTTTTCGATTTGATTCCATTCAGTTCGATTCTTTTCGATTCGATTGGATTCTTTTCGATTTGATTCAATTCTTTCGATTCGATTTGAGTTGATTCTTTTCGATTCGATTCAATACGATTCTTTTCATTTCGATTCTAATCGATTCTCTTCGATTCAATTCGTTTCGATTCTATTCGATTTTTTTCGATTCTATTCTATTCGATTCATTTTGAATCATTTCGATTTGATTCTGTTCGAGTGGTTTCTATTAGATTCTTTTCGATTTGATTCAATTCGATTCGAGTCTTTTTGATTCGAGTCTTTTCGACTCGATGCAATTCAATACGATTCTTTTAGATTCGATTCGATTCGATTGTTTTCGTTTCGATTCGACTTTTTTTGATTCGATTCTTTTCGATTCGATTGTTTTCAATTCGATTGATTCGATTCTTTTCAATTCTATGCTATTCAAAGCGATTCTTTTGTATTTGATTCGATTCGATGGTTTTCTTTTTGATTCGGTTCGATTCGTTTCTTTTCGATTCGATTCAATTCTTTTCGATTCGATTCTTTTCGATTCGAGTTGATTCTTTTCGATTCTATTCTATTCTATTCTTTTCTATTCCATTCGAATCGATTCGTTTTGATTGAATTCGATTCTTTTCGATTCGATTCAATTAGATTCTTTTCGATTGGATTCAATTTGTTTCGAGTCGAATCAATTTGATTCTTTTCGATTGGATTCCATTCGATTCTTTTCGATTTGATTCAATTCGATTCTTTTCGATTCTATTCATTTCGATGATTTTCGTTGAGATTAGAGTCTTTTCGATTTGATTCTTTTCGGTTCGAGTCGATTCGTTTCGCTTATTTTGGTTAGGATCAATTCAATTCGATTCTTTTTGATTTGATTTGATTCTATTCGATGTCTTTCGATTCTATTCTATTGTATTCTTTTCGATTCCATTCCGTTCAATTCGATTCTTTTCGATTCCATTCGATTGTTTTAGATTTGATTCCATTCTTTCGATTCTATTTGATATGATTCTTTTCGATTCGATTTGATACGATACTTTTTATTTTGATTCGAATCGATTCTCTTCGGTTCGATTCGTTTTGATTCTTTTCGATTCAATTCTATTCGAATTGTTTCGATTTGATTCGATTCGATTCTTTTAGATTCTACTTGATTTGTTTCTTTTCGATTCGTTTTGATTCGATTCTTTTTGATTCATGTCGATTCGATTCGATTCTTTTGTTTCGATTCGATTCTTTTCAATTCGAATCTTTTCGTTACATGGAACTCGATTCTTTTCGATTTGATTCTTTATGATTTTTTCAACTCGATTCAATTCGATTCTTTTTTTTATGATAGTCACAGAGAGAGTGAGAGAGGCAGAGACACAGGCAGAGGGAGAAGCAGGCTCCATGCAGCGGGAGCCCGATGTGGGATTCGATCCCGGGTCTCCAGGATCGCGCCCTGGGCCAAAGGCAGGCGCTAAACCGCTGCGCCACCCAGGGATCCCTCAATTCGATTCTTCTTTATTCGAATCTATTCGATTCTTTTTGATTCGATTTGATTCTATTCGATTTTTTTCGATTTGATTCGATTAGTTCCTTCTTGATTCAATTCAATTCATTTCTTTTGATTCAATTCAATTCGATTCTTTTGGATTCGATTCAATTCTTTTGGATTCGATTCTTTTGGATTCGAGTCGAGTAGATTCTTTTCATTTCGATCGGATTCATTTCAATTCGATTCTTTTCGATTCGAATGTTTTCGAATCAATTCGATACTTTTTGATTCGATTCGATTCTTTTCGTGTCGATTTGATTCTTTTCGATTCTTTTCTATTTGTATTGATTCGATTCTTTGCATTTCGATTCGATTTGATTCAATTCGATTCTTTTCGATCAATTCAATTTGATTGTTTTCGATTTGATTCGATTCGATTCTTTTCTATTCTATTCAATTCGATTATTTTCCATTCGATGATGCAATTGGATTCTTTTCGATTCGAGTCGATACGATTCGATTCTTTTTGATTAGATACAATTCGATTCTTTTCGATTCGATTCGACTCGATTTCATTTTTTGATTCGATTCGACTAGAATTTAATCGACTGATTCAATTTGATTCTTTTCTTTTCGGTTCGATTCTTTTCTATTCGATTTTTTTCTATTCAATTCGATTCTTTCAATTCAATTCGATTCGATTCGATTCGATTCTTTTCGTTTCAAATCGATTCGTTTCAATTCGAGTCTTTTCAATTCGATTCTTTGCGATTCGATTCGATGTGATATTTTTAATTCGATTCGAATCTTTACGATTCGATTCGATTCTTTTCAATTCGATTCTTTTCGATTCGATTCATTTCGATTCGATTCGATTCTTTTCAATTCGATTTGATTCTTTTCCATTTGATCTGATTTGTTTCATTTCGATTCTTTTCGAATCAATTCGATTCTTTTCGATTCCATTAAATTTGATTCGATTCTTTTCAATTCGATTAGATTCTTTTCGATTTGATTCCATTCAGTTCGATTCTTTTCGATTCGATTGGATTCTTTTCGATTTGATTCAATTCTTTCGATTCGATTTGAGTTGATTCTTTTCGATTCGATTCAATACGATTCTTTTCATTTCGATTCTAATCGATTCTCTTCGATTCAATTCGTTTCGATTCTATTCGATTTTTTTCGATTCTATTCTATTCGATTCATTTTGAATCATTTCGATTTGATTCTGTTCGAGTGGTTTCTATTAGATTCTTTTCGATTTGATTCAATTCGATTCGAGTCTTTTTGATTCGAGTCTTTTCGACTCGATGCAATTCAATACGATTCTTTTAGATTCGATTCGATTCGATTGTTTTCGTTTCGATTCGACTTTTTTTGATTCGATTCTTTTCGATTCGATTGTTTTCAATTCGATTGATTCGATTCTTTTCAATTCTATGCTATTCAAAGCGATTCTTTTGTATTTGATTCGATTCGATGGTTTTCTTTTTGATTCGGTTCGATTCGTTTCTTTTCGATTCGATTCAATTCTTTTCGATTCGATTCTTTTCGATTCGAGTTGATTCTTTTCGATTCTATTCTATTCTATTCTTTTCTATTCCATTCGAATCGATTCGTTTTGATTGAATTCGATTCTTTTCGATTCGATTCAATTAGATTCTTTTCGATTGGATTCAATTTGTTTCGAGTCGAATCAATTTGATTCTTTTCGATTGGATTCCATTCGATTCTTTTCGATTTGATTCAATTCGATTCTTTTCGATTCTATTCATTTCGATGATTTTCGTTGAGATTAGAGTCTTTTCGATTTGATTCTTTTCGGTTCGAGTCGATTCGTTTCGCTTATTTTGGTTAGGATCAATTCAATTCGATTCTTTTTGATTTGATTTGATTCTATTCGATGTCTTTCGATTCTATTCTATTGTATTCTTTTCGATTCCATTCCGTTCAATTCGATTCTTTTCGATTCCATTCGATTGTTTTAGATTTGATTCCATTCTTTCGATTCTATTTGATATGATTCTTTTCGATTCGATTTGATACGATACTTTTTATTTTGATTCGAATCGATTCTCTTCGGTTCGATTCGTTTTGATTCTTTTCGATTCAATTCTATTCGAATTGTTTCGATTTGATTCGATTCGGTTCTTTTAGATTCTACTTGATTTGTTTCTTTTCGATTCGTTTTGATTCGATTCTTTTTGATTCATGTCGATTCGATTCGATTCTTTTGTTTCGATTCGATTCTTTTCAATTCGAATCTTTTCGTTACATGGAACTCGATTCTTTTCGATTTGATTCTTTATGATTTTTTCAACTCGATTCAATTCGATTCTTTTTTTTATGATAGTCACAGAGAGAGTGAGAGAGGCAGAGACACAGGCAGAGGGAGAAGCAGGCTCCATGCAGCGGGAGCCCGATGTGGGATTCGATCCCGGGTCTCCAGGATCGCGCCCTGGGCCAAAGGCAGGCGCTAAACCGCTGCGCCACCCAGGGATCCCTCAATTCGATTCTTCTTTATTCGAATCTATTCGATTCTTTTTGATTCGATTTGATTCTATTCGATTTTTTTCGATTTGATTCGATTAGTTCCTTCTTGATTCAATTCAATTCATTTCTTTTGATTCAATTCAATTCGATTCTTTTGGATTCGATTCAATTCTTTTGGATTCGATTCTTTTGGATTCGAGTCGAGTAGATTCTTTTCATTTCGATCGGATTCATTTCAATTCGATTCTTTTCGATTCGAATGTTTTCGAATCAATTCGATACTTTTTGATTCGATTCGATTCTTTTCGTGTCGATTTGATTCTTTTCGATTCTTTTCTATTTGTATTGATTCGATTCTTTGCATTTCGATTCGATTTGATTCAATTCGATTCTTTTCGATCAATTCAATTTGATTGTTTTCGATTTGATTCGATTCGATTCTTTTCTATTCTATTCAATTCGATTATTTTCCATTCGATGATGCAATTGGATTCTTTTCGATTCGAGTCGATACGATTCGATTCTTTTTGATTAGATACAATTCGATTCTTTTCGATTCGATTCGACTCGATTTCATTTTTTGATTCGATTCGACTAGAATTTAATCGACTGATTCAATTTGATTCTTTTCTTTTCGGTTCGATTCTTTTCTATTCGATTTTTTTCTATTCAATTCGATTCTTTCAATTCAATTCGATTCGATTCGATTCGATTCTTTTCGTTTCAAATCGATTCGTTTCAATTCGAGTCTTTTCAATTCGATTCTTTGCGATTCGATTCGATGTGATATTTTTAATTCGATTCGAATCTTTACGATTCGATTCGATTCTTTTCAATTCGATTCTTTTCGATTCGATTCTTTTTGATTCGATTCATTTCGATTCGATTCGATTCTTTTCAATTCGATTTGATTCTTTTCCATTTGATCTGATTTGTTTCATTTCGATTCTTTTCGAATCAATTCGATTCTTTTCGATTCCATTAAATTTGATTCGATTCTTTTCAATTCGATTAGATTCTTTTCGATTTGATTCCATTCAGTTCGATTCTTTTCGATTCGATTGGATTCTTTTCGATTTGATTCAATTCTTTCGATTCGATTTGAGTTGATTCTTTTCGATTCGATTCAATACGATTCTTTTCATTTCGATTCTAATCGATTCTCTTCGATTCAATTCGTTTCGATTCTATTCGATTTTTTTCGATTCTATTCTATTCGATTCATTTTGAATCATTTCGATTTGATTCTGTTCGAGTGGTTTCTATTAGATTCTTTTCGATTTGATTCAATTCGATTCGAGTCTTTTTGATTCGAGTCTTTTCGACTCGATGCAATTCAATACGATTCTTTTAGATTCGATTCGATTCGATTGTTTTCGTTTCGATTCGACTTTTTTTGATTCGATTCTTTTCGATTCGATTGTTTTCAATTCGATTGATTCGATTCTTTTCAATTCTATGCTATTCAAAGCGATTCTTTTGTATTTGATTCGATTCGATGGTTTTCTTTTTGATTCGGTTCGATTCGTTTCTTTTCGATTCGATTCAATTCTTTTCGATTCGATTCTTTTCGATTCGAGTTGATTCTTTTCGATTCTATTCTATTCTATTCTTTTCTATTCCATTCGAATCGATTCGTTTTGATTGAATTCGATTCTTTTCGATTCGATTCAATTAGATTCTTTTCGATTGGATTCAATTTGTTTCGAGTCGAATCAATTTGATTCTTTTCGATTGGATTCCATTCGATTCTTTTCGATTTGATTCAATTCGATTCTTTTCGATTCTATTCATTTCGATGATTTTCGTTGAGATTAGAGTCTTTTCGATTTGATTCTTTTCGGTTCGAGTCGATTCATTTCGCTTATTTTGGTTAGGATCAATTCAATTCGATTCTTTTTGATTTGATTTGATTCTATTCGATGTCTTTCGATTCTATTCTATTGTATTCTTTTCGATTCCATTCCGTTCAATTCGATTCTTTTCGATTCCATTCGATTGTTTTAGATTTGATTCCATTCTTTCGATTCTATTTGATATGATTCTTTTCGATTCGATTTGATACGATACTTTTTATTTTGATTCGAATCGATTCTCTTCGGTTCGATTCGTTTTGATTCTTTTCGATTCAATTCTATTCGAATTGTTTCGATTTGATTCGATTCGGTTCTTTTAGATTCTACTTGATTTGTTTCTTTTCGATTCGTTTTGATTCGATTCTTTTTGATTCATGTCGATTCGATTCGATTCTTTTGTTTCGATTCGATTCTTTTCAATTCGAATCTTTTCGTTACATGGAACTCGATTCTTTTCGATTTGATTCTTTATGATTTTTTCAACTCGATTCAATTCGATTCTTTTTTTTATGATAGTCACAGAGAGAGTGAGAGAGGCAGAGACACAGGCAGAGGGAGAAGCAGGCTCCATGCAGCGGGAGCCCGATGTGGGATTCGATCCCGGGTCTCCAGGATCGCGCCCTGGGCCAAAGGCAGGCGCTAAACCGCTGCGCCACCCAGGGATCCCTCAGTTCGATTCTTCTTTATTCGAATCTATTCGATTCTTTTTGATTCGATTTGATTCTATTCGATTTTTTTCGATTTGATTCGATTAGTTCCTTCTTGATTCAATTCAATTCATTTCTTTTGATTCAATTCAATTCGATTCTTTTGGATTCGATTCAATTCTTTTGGATTCGATTCTTTTGGATTCGAGTCGAGTAGATTCTTTTCATTTCGATCGGATTCATTTCAATTCGATTCTTTTCGATTCGAATGTTTTCGAATCAATTCGATACTTTTTGATTCGATTCGATTCTTTTCGTGTCGATTTGATTCTTTTCGATTCTTTTCTATTTGTATTGATTCGATTCTTTGCATTTCGATTCGATTTGATTCAATTCGATTCTTTTCGATCAATTCAATTTGTTTTCGATTTGATTCGATTCGATTCTTTTCTATTCTATTCAATTCGATTATTTTCCATTCGATGATGCAATTGGATTCTTTTCGATTCGAGTCGATACGATTCGATTCTTTTTGATTAGATACAATTCGATTCTTTTCGATTCGATTCGACTCGATTTCATTTTTTGATTCGATTCGACTAGAATTTAATCGACTGATTCAATTTGATTCTTTTCTTTTCGGTTCGATTCTTTTCTATTCGATTTTTTTCTATTCAATTCGATTCTTTCAATTCAATTCGATTCGATTCGATTCTTTTCGTTTCAAATCGATTCGTTTCAATTCGAGTCTTTTCAATTCGATTCTTTGCGATTCGATTCGATGTGATATTTTTAATTCGATTCGAATCTTTACGATTCGATTCGATTCTTTTCAATTCGATTCTTTTCGATTCGATTCTTTTTGATTCGATTCATTTCGATTCGATTCGATTCTTTTCAATTCGATTTGATTCTTTTCCATTTGATCTGATTTGTTTCATTTCGATTCTTTTCGAATCAATTCGATTCTTTTCGATTCCATTAAATTTGATTCGATTCTTTTCAATTCGATTAGATTCTTTTCGATTTGATTCCATTCAGTTCGATTCTTTTCGATTCGATTGGATTCTTTTCGATTTGATTCAATTCTTTCGATTCGATTTGAGTTGATTCTTTTCGATTCGATTCAATACGATTCTTTTCATTTCGATTCTAATCGATTCTCTTCGATTCAATTCGTTTCGATTCTATTCGATTTTTTTCGATTCTATTCTATTCGATTCATTTTGAATCATTTCGATTTGATTCTGTTCGAGTGGTTTCTATTAGATTCTTTTCGATTTGATTCAATTCGATTCGAGTCTTTTTGATTCGAGTCTTTTCGACTCGATGCAATTCAATACGATTCTTTTAGATTCGATTCGATTCGATTGTTTTCGTTTCGATTCGACTTTTTTTGATTCGATTCTTTTCGATTCGATTGTTTTCAATTCGATTGATTAGATTCTTTTCAATTCTATGCTATTCAAAGCGATTCTTTTGTATTTGATTCGATTCGATGGTTTTCTTTTTGATTCGGTTCGATTCGTTTCTTTTCGATTCGATTCAATTCTTTTCGATTCGATTCTTTTCGATTCGAGTTGATTCTTTTCGATTCTATTCTATTCTATTCTTTTCTATTCCATTCGAATCGATTCGTTTTGATTGAATTCGATTCTTTTCGATTCGATTCAATTAGATTCTTTTCGATTGGATTCAATTTGTTTCGAGTCGAATCAATTTGATTCTTTTCGATTGGATTCCATTCGATTCTTTTCGATTTGATTCAATTCGATTCTTTTCGATTCTATTCATTTCGATGATTTTCGTTGAGATTAGAGTCTTTTCGATTTGATTCTTTTCGGTTCGAGTCGATTCATTTCGCTTATTTTGGTTAGGATCAATTCAATTCGATTCTTTTTGATTTGATTTGATTCTATTCGATGTCTTTCGATTCTATTCTATTGTATTCTTTTCGATTCCATTCCGTTCAATTCGATTCTTTTCGATTCCATTCGATTGTTTTAGATTTGATTCCATTCTTTCGATTCTATTTGATATGATTCTTTTCGATTCGATTTGATACGATACTTTTTATTTTGATTCGAATCGATTCTCTTCGGTTCGATTCGTTTTGATTCTTTTCGATTCAATTCTATTCGAATTGTTTCGATTTGATTCGATTCGGTTCTTTTAGATTCTACTTGATTTGTTTCTTTTCGATTCGTTTTGATTCGATTCTTTTTGATTCATGTCGATTCGATTCGATTCTTTTGTTTCGATTCGATTCTTTTCAATTCGAATCTTTTCGTTACATGGAACTCGATTCTTTTCGATTTGATTCTTTATGATTTTTTCAACTCGATTCAATTCGATTCTTTTTTTTATGGTAGTCACAGAGAGAGTGAGAGAGGCAGAGACACAGGCAGAGGGAGAAGCAGGCTCCATGCAGCGGGAGCCCGATGTGGGATTCGATCCCGGGTCTCCAGGATCGCGCCCTGGGCCAAAGGCAGGCGCTAAACCGCTGCGCCACCCAGGGATCCCTCAATTCGATTCTTCTTTATTCGAATCTATTCGATTCTTTTTGATTCGATTTGATTCTATTCGATTTTTTTCGATTTGATTCGATTAGTTCCTTCTTGATTCAATTCAATTCATTTCTTTTGATTCAATTCAATTCGATTCTTTTGGATTCGATTCAATTCTTTTGGATTCGATTCTTTTGGATTCGAGTCGAGTAGATTCTTTTCATTTCGATCGGATTCATTTCAATTCGATTCTTTTCGATTCGAATGTTTTCGAATCAATTCGATACTTTTTGATTCGATTCGATTCTTTTCGTGTCGATTTGATTCTTTTCGATTCTTTTCTATTTGTATTGATTCGATTCTTTGCATTTCGATTCGATTTGATTCAATTCGATTCTTTTCGATCAATTCAATTTGATTGTTTTCGATTTGATTCGATTCGATTCTTTTCTATTCTATTCAATTCGATTATTTTCCATTCGATGATGCAATTGGATTCTTTTCGATTCGAGTCGATACGATTCGATTCTTTTTGATTAGATACAATTCGATTCTTTTCGATTCGATTCGACTCGATTTCATTTTTTGATTCGATTCGACTAGAATTTAATCGACTGATTCAATTTGATTCTTTTCTTTTCGGTTCGATTCTTTTCTATTCGATTTTTTTCTATTCAATTCGATTCTTTCAATTCAATTCGATTCGATTCGATTCGATTCTTTTCGTTTCAAATCGATTCGTTTCAATTCGAGTCTTTTCAATTCGATTCTTTGCGATTCGATTCGATGTGATATTTTTAATTCGATTCGAATCTTTACGATTCGATTCGATTCTTTTCAATTCGATTCTTTTCGATTCGATTCTTTTTGATTCGATTCATTTCGATTCGATTCGATTCTTTTCAATTCGATTTGATTCTTTTCCATTTGATCTGATTTGTTTCATTTCGATTCTTTTCGAATCAATTCGATTCTTTTCGATTCCATTAAATTTGATTCGATTCTTTTCAATTCGATTAGATTCTTTTCGATTTGATTCCATTCAGTTCGATTCTTTTCGATTCGATTGGATTCTTTTCGATTTGATTCAATTCTTTCGATTCGATTTGAGTTGATTCTTTTCGATTCGATTCAATACGATTCTTTTCATTTCGATTCTAATCGATTCTCTTCGATTCAATTCGTTTCGATTCTATTCGATTTTTTTCGATTCTATTCTATTCGATTCATTTTGAATCATTTCGATTTGATTCTGTTCGAGTGGTTTCTATTAGATTCTTTTCGATTTGATTCAATTCGATTCGAGTCTTTTTGATTCGAGTCTTTTCGACTCGATGCAATTCAATACGATTCTTTTAGATTCGATTCGATTCGATTGTTTTCGTTTCGATTCGACTCTTTTGATTCGATTCTTTTCGATTCGATTGTTTTCAATTCGATTGATTCGATTCTTTTCAATTCTATGCTATTCAAAGCGATTCTTTTGTATTTGATTCGATTCGATGGTTTTCTTTTTGATTCGGTTCGATTCGTTTCTTTTCGATTCGATTCAATTCTTTTCGATTCGATTCTTTTCGATTCGAGTTGATTCTTTTCGATTCTATTCTATTCTATTCTTTTCTATTCCATTCGAATCGATTCGTTTTGATTGATTTCGATTCTTTTCGATTCGATTCAATTAGATTCTTTTCGATTGGATTCAATTTGTTTCGAGTCGAATCAATTTGATTCTTTTCGATTGGATTCCATTCGATTCTTTTCGATTTGATTCAATTCGATTCTTTTCGATTCTATTCATTTCGATGATTTTCGTTGAGATTAGAGTCTTTTCGATTTGATTCTTTTCGGTTCGAGTCGATTCATTTCGCTTATTTTGGTTAGGATCAATTCAATTCGATTCTTTTTGATTTGATTTGATTCTATTCGATGTCTTTCGATTCTATTCTATTGTATTCTTTTCGATTCCATTCCGTTCAATTCGATTCTTTTCGATTCCATTCGATTGTTTTAGATTTGATTCCATTCTTTCGATTCTATTTGATATGATTCTTTTCGATTCGATTTGATACGATACTTTTTATTTTGATTCGAATCGATTCTCTTCGGTTCGATTCGTTTTGATTCTTTTCGATTCAATTCTATTCGAATTGTTTCGATTTGATTCGATGCGGTTCTTTTAGATTCTACTTGATTTGTTTCTTTTCGATTCGTTTTGATTCGATTCTTTTTGATTCATGTCGATTCGATTCGATTCTTTTGTTTCGATTCGATTCTTTTCAATTCGAATCTTTTCGTTACATGGAACTCGATTCTTTTCGATTTGATTCTTTATGATTTTTTCAACTCGATTCAATTCGATTCTTTTTTTTATGATAGTCACAGAGAGAGTGAGAGAGGCAGAGACACAGGCAGAGGGAGAAGCAGGCTCCATGCAGCGGGAGCCCGATGTGGGATTCGATCCCGGGTCTCCAGGATCGCGCCCTGGGCCAAAGGCAGGCGCTAAACCGCTGCGCCACCCAGGGATCCCTCAATTCGATTCTTCTTTATTCGAATCTATTCGATTCTTTTTGATTCGATTTGATTCTATTCGATTTTTTTCGATTTGATTCGATTAGTTCCTTCTTGATTCAATTCAATTCATTTCTTTTGATTCAATTCAATTCGATTCTTTTGGATTCGATTCAATTCTTTTGGATTCGATTCTTTTGGATTCGAGTCGAGTAGATTCTTTTCATTTCGATCGGATTCATTTCAATTCGATTCTTTTCGATTCGAATGTTTTCGAATCAATTCGATACTTTTTGATTCGATTCGATTCTTTTCGTGTCGATTTGATTCTTTTCGATTCTTTTCTATTTGTATTGATTCGATTCTTTGCATTTCGATTCGATTTGATTCAATTCGATTCTTTTCGATCAATTCAATTTGATTGTTTTCGATTTGATTCGATTCGATTCTTTTCTATTCTATTCAATTCGATTACTTTCCATTCGATGATGCAATTGGATTCTTTTCGATTCGAGTCGATACGATTCGAATCTTTTTGATTAGATACAATTCGATTCTTTTCGATTCGATTCGACTCGATTTCATTTTTTGATTCGATTCGACTAGAATTTAATCGACTGATTCAATTTGATTCTTTTCTTTTCGGTTCGATTCTTTTCTATTCGATTTTTTTCTATTCAATTCGATTCTTTCAATTCAATTCGATTCGATTCGATTCGATTCTTTTCGTTTCAAATCGATTCGTTTCAATTCGAGTCTTTTCAATTCGATTCTTTGCGATTCGATTCGATGTGATATTTTTAATTCGATTCGAATCTTTACGATTCGACTCGATTCTTTTCAATTCGATTCTTTTCGATTCGATTCTTTTTGATTCGATTCATTTCGATTCGATTCGATTCTTTTCAATTCGATTTGATTCTTTTCCATTTGATCTGATTTGTTTCATTTCGATTCTTTTCGATTCCATTAAATTTGATTCGATTCTTTTCAATTCGATTTGATTCTTTTCGATTTGATTCCATTCAGTTCGATTCTTTTCGATTCGATTGGATTCTTTTCGATTTGATTCAATTCTTTCGATTCGATTTGAGTTGATTCTTTTCGATTCGATTCAATACGATTCTTTTCATTTCGATTCTAATCGATTCTCTTCGATTCAATTCGTTTCGATTCTATTCGATTTTTTTCGATTCTATTCTATTCGATTCATTTTGAATCATTTCGATTTGATTCTGTTCGAGTGGTTTCTATTAGATTCTTTTCGATTTGATTCAATTCGATTCGAGTCTTTTTGATTCGAGTCTTTTCGACTCGATGCAATTCAATACGATTCTTTTAGATTCGATTCGATTCGATTGTTTTCGTTTCGATTCGACTCTTTTGATTCGATTCTTTTCGATTCGATTGTTTTCAATTCGATTGATTCGATTCTTTTCAATTCTATGCTATTCAAAGCGATTCTTTTGTATTTGATTCGATTCGATGGTTTTCTTTTTGATTCGGTTCGATTCGTTTCTTTTCGATTCGATTCAATTCTTTTCGATTCGATTCTTTTCGATTCGAGTTGATTCTTTTCGATTCTATTCTATTCTATTCTTTTCTATTCCATTCGAATCGATTCGTTTTGATTGATTTCGATTCTTTTCGATTCGATTCAATTAGATTCTTTTCGATTGGATTCAATTTGTTTCGAGTCGAATCAATTTGATTCTTTTCGATTGGATTCCATTCGATTCTTTTCGATTTGATTCAATTCGATTCTTTTCGATTCTATTCATTTCGATGATTTTCGTTGAGATTAGAGTCTTTTCGATTTGATTCTTTTCGGTTCGAGTCGATTCATTTCGCTTATTTTGGTTAGGATCAATTCAATTCGATTCTTTTTGATTTGATTTGATTCTATTCGATGTCTTTCGATTCTATTCTATTGTATTCTTTTCGATTCCATTCCGTTCAATTCGATTCTTTTCGATTCCATTCGATTGTTTTAGATTTGATTCCATTCTTTCGATTCTATTTGATATGATTCTTTTCGATTCGATTTGATACGATACTTTTTATTTTGATTCGAATCGATTCTCTTCGGTTCGATTCGTTTTGATTCTTTTCGATTCAATTCTATTCGAATTGTTTCGATTTGATTCGATGCGGTTCTTTTAGATTCTACTTGATTTGTTTCTTTTCGATTCGTTTTGATTCGATTCTTTTTGATTCATGTCGATTCGATTCGATTCTTTTGTTTCGATTCGATTCTTTTCAATTCGAATCTTTTCGTTACATGGAACTCGATTCTTTTCGATTTGATTCTTTATGATTTTTTCAACTCGATTCAATTCGATTCTTTTTTTTATGGTAGTCACAGAGAGAGTGAGAGAGGCAGAGACACAGGCAGAGGGAGAAGCAGGCTCCATGCAGCGGGAGCCCGATGTGGGATTCGATCCCGGGTCTCCAGGATCGCGCCCTGGGCCAAAGGCAGGCGCTAAACCGCTGCGCCACCCAGGGATCCCTCAATTCGATTCTTCTTTATTCGAATCTATTCGATTCTTTTTGATTCGATTTGATTCTATTCGATTTTTTTCGATTTGATTCGATTAGTTCCTTCTTGATTCAATTCAATTCATTTCTTTTGATTCAATTCAATTCGATTCTTTTGGATTCGATTCAATTCTTTTGGATTCGATTCTTTTGGATTCGAGTCGAGTAGATTCTTTTCATTTCGATCGGATTCATTTCAATTCGATTCTTTTCGATTCGAATGTTTTCGAATCAATTCGATACTTTTTGATTCGATTCGATTCTTTTCGTGTCGATTTGATTCTTTTCGATTCTTTTCTATTTGTATTGATTCGATTCTTTGCATTTCGATTCGATTTGATTCAATTCGATTCTTTTCGATCAATTCAATTTGATTGTTTTCGATTTGATTCGATTCGATTCTTTTCTATTCTATTCAATTCGATTACTTTCCATTCGATGATGCAATTGGATTCTTTTCGATTCGAGTCGATACGATTCGAATCTTTTTGATTAGATACAATTCGATTCTTTTCGATTCGATTCGACTCGATTTCATTTTTTGATTCGATTCGACTAGAATTTAATCGACTGATTCAATTTGATTCTTTTCTTTTCGGTTCGATTCTTTTCTATTCGATTTTTTTCTATTCAATTCGATTCTTTCAATTCAATTCGATTCGATTCGATTCGATTCTTTTCGTTTCAAATCGATTCGTTTCAATTCGAGTCTTTTCAATTCGATTCTTTGCGATTCGATTCGATGTGATATTTTTAATTCGATTCGAATCTTTACGATTCGACTCGATTCTTTTCAATTCGATTCTTTTCGATTCGATTCTTTTTGATTCGATTCATTTCGATTCGATTCGATTCTTTTCAATTCGATTTGATTCTTTTCCATTTGATCTGATTTGTTTCATTTCGATTCTTTTCGATTCCATTAAATTTGATTCGATTCTTTTCAATTCGATTTGATTCTTTTCGATTTGATTCCATTCAGTTCGATTCTTTTCGATTCGATTGGATTCTTTTCGATTTGATTCAATTCTTTCGATTCGATTTGAGTTGATTCTTTTCGATTCGATTCAATACGATTCTTTTCATTTCGATTCTAATCGATTCTCTTCGATTCAATTCGTTTCGATTCTATTCGATTTTTTTCGATTCTATTCTATTCGATTCATTTTGAATCATTTCGATTTGATTCTGTTCGAGTGGTTTCTATTAGATTCTTTTCGATTTGATTCAATTCGATTCGAGTCTTTTTGATTCGAGTCTTTTCGACTCGATGCAATTCAATACGATTCTTTTAGATTCGATTCGATTCGATTGTTTTCGTTTCGATTCGACTTTTTTTGATTCGATTCTTTTCGATTCGATTGTTTTCAATTCGATTGATTCGATTCTTTTCAATTCTATGCTATTCAAAGCGATTCTTTTGTATTTGATTCGATTCGATGGTTTTCTTTTTGATTCGGTTCGATTCGTTTCTTTTCGATTCGATTCAATTCTTTTCGATTCGATTCTTTTCGATTCGAGTTGATTCTTTTCGATTCTATTCTATTCTATTCTTTTCTATTCCATTCGAATCGATTCGTTTTGATTGAATTCGATTCTTTTCGATTCGATTCAATTAGATTCTTTTCGATTGGATTCAATTTGTTTCGAGTCGAATCAATTTGATTCTTTTCGATTGGATTCCATTGGATTCTTTTCGATTTGATTCAATTCGATTCTTTTCGATTCTATTCATTTCGATGATTTTCGTTGAGATTAGAGTCTTTTCGATTTGATTCTTTTCGGTTCGAGTCGATTCATTTCGCTTATTTTGGTTAGGATCAATTCAATTCGATTCTTTTTGATTTGATTTGATTCTATTCGATGTCTTTCGATTCTATTCTATTGTATTCTTTTCGATTCCATTCCGTTCAATTCGATTCTTTTCGATTCCATTCGATTGTTTTAGATTTGATTCCATTCTTTCGATTCTATTTGATATGATTCTTTTCGATTCGATTTGATACGATACTTTTTATTTTGATTCGAATCGATTCTCTTCGGTTCGATTCGTTTTGATTCTTTTCGATTCAATTCTATTCGAATTGTTTCGATTTGATTCGATTCGGTTCTTTTAGATTCTACTTGATTTGTTTCTTTTCGATTCGTTTTGATTCGATTCTTTTTGATTCATGTCGATTCGATTCGATTCTTTTGTTTCGATTCGATTCTTTTCAATTCGAATCTTTTCGTTACATGGAACTCGATTCTTTTCGATTTGATTCTTTATGATTTTTTCAACTCGATTCAATTCGATTCTTTTTTTTATGGTAGTCACAGAGAGAGTGAGAGAGGCAGAGACACAGGCAGAGGGAGAAGCAGGCTCCATGCAGCGGGAGCCCGATGTGGGATTCGATCCCGGGTCTCCAGGATCGCGCCCTGGGCCAAAGGCAGGCGCTAAACCGCTGCGCCACCCAGGGATCCCTCAATTCGATTCTTCTTTATTCGAATCTATTCGATTCTTTTTGATTCGATTTGATTCTATTCGATTTTTTCCGATTTGATTCGATTAGTTCCTTCTTGATTCAATTCAATTCATTTCTTTTGATTCAATTCAATTCGATTCTTTTGGATTCGATTCAATTCTTTTGGATTCGATTCTTTTGGATTCGAGTCGAGTAGATTCTTTTCATTTCGATCGGATTCATTTCAATTCGATTCTTTTCGATTCGAATGTTTTCGAATCAATTCGATACTTTTTGATTCGATTCGATTCTTTTCGTGTCGATTTGATTCTTTTCGATTCTTTTCTATTTGTATTGATTCGATTCTTTGCATTTCGATTCGATTTGATTCAATTCGATTCTTTTCGATCAATTCAATTTGATTGTTTTCGATTTGATTCGATTCGATTCTTTTCTATTCTATTCAATTCGATTATTTTCCATTCGATGATGCAATTGGATTCTTTTCGATTCGAGTCGATACGATTCGATTCTTTTTGATTAGATACAATTCGATTCCTTTCGATTCGATTCGACTCGATTTCATTTTTTGATTCGATTCGACTAGAATTTAATCGACTGATTCAATTTGATTCTTTTCTTTTCGGTTCGATTCTTTTCTATTCGATTTTTTTCTATTCAATTCGATTCTTTCAATTCAATTCGATTCGATTCGATTCGATTCTTTTCGTTTCAAATCGATTCGTTTCAATTCGAGTCTTTTCAATTCGATTCTTTGCGATTCGATTCGATGTGATATTTTTAATTCGATTCGAATCTTTACGATTCGATTCGATTCTTTTCAATTCGATTCTTTTCGATTCGATTCTTTTTGATTCGATTCATTTCGATTCGATTCGATTCTTTTCAATTCGATTTGATTCTTTTCCATTTGATCTGATTTGTTTCATTTCGATTCTTTTCGAATCAATTCGATTCTTTTCGATTCCATTAAATTTGATTCGATTCTTTTCAATTCGATTAGATTCTTTTCGATTTGATTCCATTCAGTTCGATTCTTTTCGATTCGATTGGATTCTTTTCGATTTGATTCAATTCTTTCGATTCGATTTGAGTTGATTCTTTTCGATTCGATTCAATACGATTCTTTTCATTTCGATTCTAATCGATTCTCTTCGATTCAATTCGTTTCGATTCTATTCGATTTTTTTCGATTCTATTCTATTCGATTCATTTTGAATCATTTCGATTTGATTCTGTTCGAGTGGTTTCTATTAGATTCTTTTCGATTTGATTCAATTCGATTCGAGTCTTTTTGATTCGAGTCTTTTCGACTCGATGCAATTCAATACGATTCTTTTAGATTCGATTCGATTCGATTGTTTTCGTTTCGATTCGACTCTTTTGATTCGATTCTTTTCGATTCGATTGTTTTCAATTCGATTGATTCGATTCTTTTCAATTCTATGCTATTCAAAGAGATTCTTTTGTATTTGATTCGATTCGATGGTTTTCTTTTTGATTCGGTTCGATTCGTTTCTTTTCGATTCGATTCAATTCTTTTCGATTCGATTCTTTTCGATTCGAGTTGATTCTTTTCGATTCTATTCTATTCTATTCTTTTCTATTCCATTCGAATCGATTCGTTTTGATTGATTTCGATTCTTTTCGATTCGATTCAATTAGATTCTTTTCGATTGGATTCAATTTGTTTCGAGTCGAATCAATTTGATTCTTTTCGATTGGATTCCATTCGATTCTTTTCGATTTGATTCAATTCGATTCTTTTCGATTCTATTCATTTCGATGATTTTCGTTGAGATTAGAGTCTTTTCAATTTGATTCTTTTCGGTTCGAGTCGATTCATTTCGCTTATTTTGGTTAGGATCAATTCAATTCGATTCTTTTTGATTTGATTTGATTCTATTCGATGTCTTTCGATTCTATTCTATTGTATTCTTTTCGATTCCATTCCGTTCAATTCGATTCTTTTCGATTCCATTCGATTGTTTTAGATTTGATTCCATTCTTTCGATTCTATTTGATATGATTCTTTTCGATTCGATTTGATACGATACTTTTTATTTTGATTCGAATCGATTCTCTTCGGTTCGATTCGTTTTGATTCTTTTCGATTCAATTCTATTCGAATTGTTTCGATTTGATTCGATGCGGTTCTTTTAGATTCTACTTGATTTGTTTCTTTTCGATTCGTTTTGATTCGATTCTTTTTGATTCATGTCGATTCGATTCGATTCTTTTGTTTCGATTCGATTCTTTTCAATTCGAATCTTTTCGTTACATGGAACTCGATTCTTTTCGATTTGATTCTTTATGATTTTTTCAACTCGATTCAATTCGATTCTTTTTTTTATGGTAGTCACAGAGAGAGTGAGAGAGGCAGAGACACAGGCAGAGGGAGAAGCAGGCTCCATGCAGCGGGAGCCCGATGTGGGATTCGATCCCGGGTCTCCAGGATCGCGCCCTGGGCCAAAGGCAGGCGCTAAACCGCTGCGCCACCCAGGGATCCCTCAATTCGATTCTTCTTTATTCGAATCTATTCGATTCTTTTTGATTCGATTTGATTCTATTCGATTTTTTTCGATTTGATTCGATTAGTTCCTTCTTGATTCAATTCAATTCATTTCTTTTGATTCAATTCAATTCGATTCTTTTGGATTCGATTCAATTCTTTTGGATTCGATTCTTTTGGATTCGAGTCGAGTAGATTCTTTTCATTTCGATCGGATTCATTTCAATTCGATTCTTTTCGATTCGAATGTTTTCGAATCAATTCGATACTTTTTGATTCGATTCGATTCTTTTCGTGTCGATTTGATTCTTTTCGATTCTTTTCTATTTGTATTGATTCGATTCTTTGCATTTCGATTCGATTTGATTCAATTCGATTCTTTTCGATCAATTCAATTTGATTGTTTTCGATTTGATTCGATTCGATTCTTTTCTATTCTATTCAATTCGATTACTTTCCATTCGATGATGCAATTGGATTCTTTTCGATTCGAGTCGATACGATTCGAATCTTTCTGATTAGATACAATTCGATTCTTTTCGATTCGATTCGACTCGATTTCATTTTTTGATTCGATTCGACTAGAATTTAATCGACTGATTCAATTTGATTCTTTTCTTTTCGGTTCGATTCTTTTCTATTCGATTTTTTTCTATTCAATTCGATTCTTTCAATTCAATTCGATTCGATTCGATTCGATTCTTTTCGTTTCAAATCGATTCGTTTCAATTCGAGTCTTTTCAATTCGATTCTTTGCGATTCGATTCGATGTGATATTTTTAATTCGATTCGAATCTTTACGATTCGACTCGATTCTTTTCAATTCGATTCTTTTCGATTCGATTCTTTTTGATTCGATTCATTTCGATTCGATTCGATTCTTTTCAATTCGATTTGATTCTTTTCCATTTGATCTGATTTGTTTCATTTCGATTCTTTTCGATTCCATTAAATTTGATTCGATTCTTTTCAATTCGATTTGATTCTTTTCGATTTGATTCCATTCAGTTCGATTCTTTTCGATTCGATTGGATTCTTTTCGATTTGATTCAATTCTTTCGATTCGATTTGAGTTGATTCTTTTCGATTCGATTCAATACGATTCTTTTCATTTCGATTCTAATCGATTCTCTTCGATTCAATTCGTTTCGATTCTATTCGATTTTTTTCGATTCTATTCTATTCGATTCATTTTGAATCATTTCGATTTGATTCTGTTCGAGTGGTTTCTATTAGATTCTTTTCGATTTGATTCAATTCGATTCGAGTCTTTTTGATTCGAGTCTTTTCGACTCGATGCAATTCAATACGATTCTTTTAGATTCGATTCGATTCGATTGTTTTCGTTTCGATTCGACTTTTTTTGATTCGATTCTTTTCGATTCGATTGTTTTCAATTCGATTGATTCGATTCTTTTCAATTCTATGCTATTCAAAGCGATTCTTTTGTATTTGATTCGATTCGATGGTTTTCTTTTTGATTCGGTTCGATTCGTTTCTTTTCGATTCGATTCAATTCTTTTCGATTCGATTCTTTTCGATTCGAGTTGATTCTTTTCGATTCTATTCTATTCTATTCTTTTCTATTCCATTCGAATCGATTCGTTTTGATTGAATTCGATTCTTTTCGATTCGATTCAATTAGATTCTTTTCGATTGGATTCAATTTGTTTCGAGTCGAATCAATTTGATTCTTTTCGATTGGATTCCATTGGATTCTTTTCGATTTGATTCAATTCGATTCTTTTCGATTCTATTCATTTCGATGATTTTCGTTGAGATTAGAGTCTTTTCGATTTGATTCTTTTCGGTTCGAGTCGATTCATTTCGCTTATTTTGGTTAGGATCAATTCAATTCGATTCTTTTTGATTTGATTTGATTCTATTCGATGTCTTTCGATTCTATTCTATTGTATTCTTTTCGATTCCATTCCGTTCAATTCGATTCTTTTCGATTCCATTCGATTGTTTTAGATTTGATTCCATTCTTTCGATTCTATTTGATATGATTCTTTTCGATTCGATTTGATACGATACTTTTTATTTTGATTCGAATCGATTCTCTTCGGTTCGATTCGTTTTGATTCTTTTCGATTCAATTCTATTCGAATTGTTTCGATTTGATTCGATTCGGTTCTTTTAGATTCTACTTGATTTGTTTCTTTTCGATTCGTTTTGATTCGATTCTTTTTGATTCATGTCGATTCGATTCGATTCTTTTGTTTCGATTCGATTCTTTTCAATTCGAATCTTTTCGTTACATGGAACTCGATTCTTTTCGATTTGATTCTTTATGATTTTTTCAACTCGATTCAATTCGATTCTTTTTTTTATGGTAGTCACAGAGAGAGTGAGAGAGGCAGAGACACAGGCAGAGGGAGAAGCAGGCTCCATGCAGCGGGAGCCCGATGTGGGATTCGATCCCGGGTCTCCAGGATCGCGCCCTGGGCCAAAGGCAGGCGCTAAACCGCTGCGCCACCCAGGGATCCCTCAATTCGATTCTTCTTTATTCGAATCTATTCGATTCTTTTTGATTCGATTTGATTCTATTCGATTTTTTCCGATTTGATTCGATTAGTTCCTTCTTGATTCAATTCAATTCATTTCTTTTGATTCAATTCAATTCGATTCTTTTGGATTCGATTCAATTCTTTTGGATTCGATTCTTTTGGATTCGAGTCGAGTAGATTCTTTTCATTTCGATCGGATTCATTTCAATTCGATTCTTTTCGATTCGAATGTTTTCGAATCAATTCGATACTTTTTGATTCGATTCGATTCTTTTCGTGTCGATTTGATTCTTTTCGATTCTTTTCTATTTGTATTGATTCGATTCTTTGCATTTCGATTCGATTTGATTCAATTCGATTCTTTTCGATCAATTCAATTTGATTGTTTTCGATTTGATTCGATTCGATTCTTTTCTATTCTATTCAATTCGATTATTTTCCATTCGATGATGCAATTGGATTCTTTTCGATTCGAGTCGATACGATTCGATTCTTTTTGATTAGATACAATTCGATTCCTTTCGATTCGATTCGACTCGATTTCATTTTTTGATTCGATTCGACTAGAATTTAATCGACTGATTCAATTTGATTCTTTTCTTTTCGGTTCGATTCTTTTCTATTCGATTTTTTTCTATTCAATTCGATTCTTTCAATTCAATTCGATTCGATTCGATTCGATTCTTTTCGTTTCAAATCGATTCGTTTCAATTCGAGTCTTTTCAATTCGATTCTTTGCGATTCGATTCGATGTGATATTTTTAATTCGATTCGAATCTTTACGATTCGATTCGATTCTTTTCAATTCGATTCTTTTCGATTCGATTCTTTTTGATTCGATTCATTTCGATTCGATTCGATTCTTTTCAATTCGATTTGATTCTTTTCCATTTGATCTGATTTGTTTCATTTCGATTCTTTTCGAATCAATTCGATTCTTTTCGATTCCATTAAATTTGATTCGATTCTTTTCAATTCGATTAGATTCTTTTCGATTTGATTCCATTCAGTTCGATTCTTTTCGATTCGATTGGATTCTTTTCGATTTGATTCAATTCTTTCGATTCGATTTGAGTTGATTCTTTTCGATTCGATTCAATACGATTCTTTTCATTTCGATTCTAATCGATTCTCTTCGATTCAATTCGTTTCGATTCTATTCGATTTTTTTCGATTCTATTCTATTCGATTCATTTTGAATCATTTCGATTTGATTCTGTTCGAGTGGTTTCTATTAGATTCTTTTCGATTTGATTCAATTCGATTCGAGTCTTTTTGATTCGAGTCTTTTCGACTCGATGCAATTCAATACGATTCTTTTAGATTCGATTCGATTCGATTGTTTTCGTTTCGATTCGACTCTTTTGATTCGATTCTTTTCGATTCGATTGTTTTCAATTCGATTGATTCGATTCTTTTCAATTCTATGCTATTCAAAGCGATTCTTTTGTATTTGATTCGATTCGATGGTTTTCTTTTTGATTCGGTTCGATTCGTTTCTTTTCGATTCGATTCAATTCTTTTCGATTCGATTCTTTTCGATTCGAGTTGATTCTTTTCGATTCTATTCTATTCTATTCTTTTCTATTCCATTCGAATCGATTCGTTTTGATTGATTTCGATTCTTTTCGATTCGATTCAATTAGATTCTTTTCGATTGGATTCAATTTGTTTCGAGTCGAATCAATTTGATTCTTTTCGATTGGATTCCATTCGATTCTTTTCGATTTGATTCAATTCGATTCTTTTCGATTCTATTCATTTCGATGATTTTCGTTGAGATTAGAGTCTTTTCGATTTGATTCTTTTCGGTTCGAGTCGATTCATTTCGCTTATTTTGGTTAGGATCAATTCAATTCGATTCTTTTTGATTTGATTTGATTCTATTCGATGTCTTTCGATTCTATTCTATTGTATTCTTTTCGATTCCATTCCGTTCAATTCGATTCTTTTCGATTCCATTCGATTGTTTTAGATTTGATTCCATTCTTTCGATTCTATTTGATATGATTCTTTTCGATTCGATTTGATACGATACTTTTTATTTTGATTCGAATCGATTCTCTTCGGTTCGATTCGTTTTGATTCTTTTCGATTCAATTCTATTCGAATTGTTTCGATTTGATTCGATTCGGTTCTTTTAGATTCTACTTGATTTGTTTCTTTTCGATTCGTTTTGATTCGATTCTTTTTGATTCATGTCGATTCGATTCGATTCTTTTGTTTCGATTCGATTCTTTTCAATTCGAATCTTTTCGTTACATGGAACTCGATTCTTTTCGATTTGATTCTTTATGATTTTTTCAACTCGATTCAATTCGATTCTTTTTTTTATGATAGTCACAGAGAGAGTGAGAGAGGCAGAGACACAGGCAGAGGGAGAAGCAGGCTCCATGCAGCGGGAGCCCGATGTGGGATTCGATCCCGGGTCTCCAGGATCGCGCCCTGGGCCAAAGGCAGGCGCTAAACCGCTGCGCCACCCAGGGATCCCTCAATTCGATTCTTCTTTATTCGAATCTATTCGATTCTTTTTGATTCGATTTGATTCTATTCGATTTTTTTCGATTTGATTCGATTAGTTCCTTCTTGATTCAATTCAATTCATTTCTTTTGATTCAATTCAATTCGATTCTTTTGGATTCGATTCAATTCTTTTGGATTCGATTCTTTTGGATTCGAGTCGAGTAGATTCTTTTCATTTCGATCGGATTCATTTCAATTCGATTCTTTTCGATTCGAATGTTTTCGAATCAATTCGATACTTTTTGATTCGATTCGATTCTTTTCGTGTCGATTTGATTCTTTTCGATTCTTTTCTATTTGTATTGATTCGATTCTTTGCATTTCGATTCGATTTGATTCAATTCGATTCTTTTCGATCAATTCAATTTGATTGTTTTCGATTTGATTCGATTCGATTCTTTTCTATTCTATTCAATTCGATTATTTTCCATTCGATGATGCAATTGGATTCTTTTCGATTCGAGTCGATACGATTCGATTCTTTTTGATTAGATACAATTCGATTCTTTTCGATTCGATTCGACTCGATTTCATTTTTTGATTCGATTCGACTAGAATTTAATCGACTGATTCAATTTGATTCTTTTCTTTTCGGTTCGATTCTTTTCTATTCGATTTTTTTCTATTCAATTCGATTCTTTCAATTCAATTCGATTCGATTCGATTCGATTCTTTTCGTTTCAAATCGATTCGTTTCAATTCGAGTCTTTTCAATTCGATTCTTTGCGATTCGATTCGATGTGATATTTTTAATTCGATTCGAATCTTTACGATTCGATTCGATTCTTTTCAATTCGATTCTTTTCGATTCGATTCTTTTTGATTCGATTCATTTCGATTCGATTCGATTCTTTTCAATTCGATTTGATTCTTTTCCATTTGATCTGATTTGTTTCATTTCGATTCTTTTCGAATCAATTCGATTCTTTTCGATTCCATTAAATTTGATTCGATTCTTTTCAATTCGATTAGATTCTTTTCGATTTGATTCCATTCAGTTCGATTCTTTTCGATTCGATTGGATTCTTTTCGATTTGATTCAATTCTTTCGATTCGATTTGAGTTGATTCTTTTCGATTCGATTCAATACGATTCTTTTCATTTCGATTCTAATCGATTCTCTTCGATTCAATTCGTTTCGATTCTATTCGATTTTTTTCGATTCTATTCTATTCGATTCATTTTGAATCATTTCGATTTGATTCTGTTCGAGTGGTTTCTATTAGATTCTTTTCGATTTGATTCAATTCGATTCGAGTCTTTTTGATTCGAGTCTTTTCGACTCGATGCAATTCAATACGATTCTTTTAGATTCGATTCGATTCGATTGTTTTCGTTTCGATTCGACTTTTTTTGATTCGATTCTTTTCGATTCGATTGTTTTCAATTCGATTGATTCGATTCTTTTCAATTCTATGCTATTCAAAGCGATTCTTTTGTATTTGATTCGATTCGATGGTTTTCTTTTTGATTCGGTTCGATTCGTTTCTTTTCGATTCGATTCAATTCTTTTCGATTCGATTCTTTTCGATTCGAGTTGATTCTTTTCGATTCTATTCTATTCTATTCTTTTCTATTCCATTCGAATCGATTCGTTTTGATTGAATTCGATTCTTTTCGATTCGATTCAATTAGATTCTTTTCGATTGGATTCAATTTGTTTCGAGTCGAATCAATTTGATTCTTTTCGATTGGATTCCATTCGATTCTTTTCGATTTGATTCAATTCGATTCTTTTCGATTCTATTCATTTCGATGATTTTCGTTGAGATTAGAGTCTTTTCGATTTGATTCTTTTCGGTTCGAGTCGATTCATTTCGCTTATTTTGGTTAGGATCAATTCAATTCGATTCTTTTTGATTTGATTTGATTCTATTCGATGTCTTTCGATTCTATTCTATTGTATTCTTTTCGATTCCATTCCGTTCAATTCGATTCTTTTCGATTCCATTCGATTGTTTTAGATTTGATTCCATTCTTTCGATTCTATTTGATATGATTCTTTTCGATTCGATTTGATACGATACTTTTTATTTTGATTCGAATCGATTCTCTTCGGTTCGATTCGTTTTGATTCTTTTCGATTCAATTCTATTCGAATTGTTTCGATTTGATTCGATTCGGTTCTTTTAGATTCTACTTGATTTGTTTCTTTTCGATTCGTTTTGATTCGATTCTTTTTGATTCATGTCGATTCGATTCGATTCTTTTGTTTCGATTCGATTCTTTTCAATTCGAATCTTTTCGTTACATGGAACTCGATTCTTTTCGATTTGATTCTTTATGATTTTTTCAACTCGATTCAATTCGATTCTTTTTTTTATGGTAGTCACAGAGAGAGTGAGAGAGGCAGAGACACAGGCAGAGGGAGAAGCAGGCTCCATGCAGCGGGAGCCCGATGTGGGATTCGATCCCGGGTCTCCAGGATCGCGCCCTGGGCCAAAGGCAGGCGCTAAACCGCTGCGCCACCCAGGGATCCCTCAATTCGATTCTTCTTTATTCGAATCTATTCGATTCTTTTTGATTCGATTTGATTCTATTCGATTTTTTTCGATTTGATTCGATTAGTTCCTTCTTGATTCAATTCAATTCATTTCTTTTGATTCAATTCAATTCGATTCTTTTGGATTCGATTCAATTCTTTTGGATTCGATTCTTTTGGATTCGAGTCGAGTAGATTCTTTTCATTTCGATCGGATTCATTTCAATTCGATTCTTTTCGATTCGAATGTTTTCGAATCAATTCGATACTTTTTGATTCGATTCGATTCTTTTCGTGTCGATTTGATTCTTTTCGATTCTTTTCTATTTGTATTGATTCGATTCTTTGCATTTCGATTCGATTTGATTCAATTCGATTCTTTTCGATCAATTCAATTTGATTGTTTTCGATTTGATTCGATTCGATTCTTTTCTATTCTATTCAATTCGATTATTTTCCATTCGATGATGCAATTGGATTCTTTTCGATTCGAGTCGATACGATTCGATTCTTTTTGATTAGATACAATTCGATTCTTTTCGATTCGATTCGACTCGATTTCATTTTTTGATTCGATTCGACTAGAATTTAATCGACTGATTCAATTTGATTCTTTTCTTTTCGGTTCGATTCTTTTCTATTCGATTTTTTTCTATTCAATTCGATTCTTTCAATTCAATTCGATTCGATTCGATTCGATTCTTTTCGTTTCAAATCGATTCGTTTCAATTCGAGTCTTTTCAATTCGATTCTTTGCGATTCGATTCGATGTGATATTTTTAATTCGATTCGAATCTTTACGATTCGACTCGATTCTTTTCAATTCGATTCTTTTCGATTCGATTCTTTTTGATTCGATTCATTTCGATTCGATTCGATTCTTTTCAATTCGATTTGATTCTTTTCCATTTGATCTGATTTGTTTCATTTCGATTCTTTTCGAATCAATTCGATTCTTTTCGATTCCATTAAATTTGATTCGATTCTTTTCAATTCGATTAGATTCTTTTCGATTTGATTCCATTCAGTTCGATTCTTTTCGATTCGATTGGATTCTTTTCGATTTGATTCAATTCTTTCGATTCGATTTGAGTTGATTCTTTTCGATTCGATTCAATACGATTCTTTTCATTTCGATTCTAATCGATTCTCTTCGATTCAATTCGTTTCGATTCTATTCGATTTTTTTCGATTCTATTCTATTCGATTCATTTTGAATCATTTCGATTTGATTCTGTTCGAGTGGTTTCTATTAGATTCTTTTCGATTTGATTCAATTCGATTCGAGTCTTTTTGATTCGAGTCTTTTCGACTCGATGCAATTCAATACGATTCTTTTAGATTCGATTCGATTCGATTGTTTTCGTTTCGATTCGACTCTTTTGATTCGATTCTTTTCGATTCGATTGTTTTCAATTCGATTGATTCGATTCTTTTCAATTCTATGCTATTCAAAGCGATTCTTTTGTATTTGATTCGATTCGATGGTTTTCTTTTTGATTCGGTTCGATTCGTTTCTTTTCGATTCGATTCAATTCTTTTCGATTCGATTCTTTTCGATTCGAGTTGATTCTTTTCGATTCTATTCTATTCTATTCTTTTCTATTCCATTCGAATCGATTCGTTTTGATTGATTTCGATTCTTTTCGATTCGATTCAATTAGATTCTTTTCGATTGGATTCAATTTGTTTCGAGTCGAATCAATTTGATTCTTTTCGATTGGATTCCATTCGATTCTTTTCGATTTGATTCAATTCGATTCTTTTCGATTCTATTCATTTCGATGATTTTCGTTGAGATTAGAGTCTTTTCGATTTGATTCTTTTCGGTTCGAGTCGATTCATTTCGCTTATTTTGGTTAGGATCAATTCAATTCGATTCTTTTTGATTTGATTTGATTCTATTCGATGTCTTTCGATTCTATTCTATTGTATTCTTTTCGATTCCATTCCGTTCAATTCGATTCTTTTCGATTCCATTCGATTGTTTTAGATTTGATTCCATTCTTTCGATTCTATTTGATATGATTCTTTTCGATTCGATTTGATACGATACTTTTTATTTTGATTCGAATCGATTCTCTTCGGTTCGATTCGTTTTGATTCTTTTCGATTCAATTCTATTCGAATTGTTTCGATTTGATTCGATTCGGTTCTTTTAGATTCTACTTGATTTGTTTCTTTTCGATTCGTTTTGATTCGATTCTTTTTGATTCATGTCGATTCGATTCGATTCTTTTGTTTCGATTCGATTCTTTTCAATTCGAATCTTTTCGTTACATGGAACTCGATTCTTTTCGATTTGATTCTTTATGATTTTTTCAACTCGATTCAATTCGATTCTTTTTTTTATGGTAGTCACAGAGAGAGTGAGAGAGGCAGAGACACAGGCAGAGGGAGAAGCAGGCTCCATGCAGCGGGAGCCCGATGTGGGATTCGATCCCGGGTCTCCAGGATCGCGCCCTGGGCCAAAGGCAGGCGCTAAACCGCTGCGCCACCCAGGGATCCCTCAATTCGATTCTTCTTTATTCGAATCTATTCGATTCTTTTTGATTCGATTTGATTCTATTCGATTTTTTTCGATTTGATTCGATTAGTTCCTTCTTGATTCAATTCAATTCATTTCTTTTGATTCAATTCAATTCGATTCTTTTGGATTCGATTCAATTCTTTTGGATTCGATTCTTTTGGATTCGAGTCGAGTAGATTCTTTTCATTTCGATCGGATTCATTTCAATTCGATTCTTTTCGATTCGAATGTTTTCGAATCAATTCGATACTTTTTGATTCGATTCGATTCTTTTCGTGTCGATTTGATTCTTTTCGATTCTTTTCTATTTG